>NC_085865.1:48752494-48759994 GCF_034702125.1 Engraulis encrasicolus
TGTGCGTTTGTGTATGTGTGTGTTTGTGTGTGTTTTGAATTCCTGATGATGGGGAGTTCTGAAATGGCTGTGTAGGTCATTGCTATGATGGCTGTTGCTTCTCAGCAGAACCACAATCCTCACTGCAGAAAGAGCAACATGCACTATAGGCCAACCCCATTATATAGCAGCTTGCATAGCAACAATCAACATGTATAAATATAAATTAATCCACCATAAGCATGTTAGGGAGCAAAGCTTAACTTACAGGTGTGTGTGTGTGTGTGTGTGTGTGTGTGTGTGTGTGTGTGTGTGTGTGTGTGTGTGTGTGTGTGTGTGTGTGTGTGTGTGTGTGTGTGTGTGTGTGTGTGTGTGTGTGTGTGTGTGTGTGTGTGTGTGTGTGTGTGTGTGTATATTTTTGCGTGCAAGCATGTGTGAAATGTTGAATTCCTGATGATGGAGAGTAAGCTGGTTCTGAAATGGCTGTGTAGGTCATTGCCGTGACGGATGTTGCTTCTCAGCAGAACCACAATCCTCACTACAGTGATACACGAACTAGGGGTCGCAGAGATACAGCAGGGGGCTGCTGACAGAAGGGACTGTTTGCACATATCCTTGACTAGGCCTATGCTTTTTGTAACCTTTTAATACATTGTTAGTAACAGTATTCACTTCAATGTGCAATACATGTATTTACCTCTCATCTGATTTACAAGCGAAAAATATATGTTTTTGTATGTGGAAAATGGGACATGAGAGGGTCGCAAAAATATTCTTAGGTCTAAAAGAGGGTCCCAGCGGAAACAGTTTGGGAACCACAATCTTGACTATCAGCAGAAGAGTAGGTAGAGCCCTGCTAGTATCCTCAAAAATAACTGGTGCTCTTGGAGGGTGCAATGTTCAACTCAAAGGGAGGAAAAATCCTTGATCCAGTCACTTCAGTTCATTTAAAAAGTCTAAAACAATCTATTTAGTGGGGTAATAATACATTAAAAATCAACAACGTGTATCGGCCGTACGGCCTTCATCCGGGTGTACACATATCGGCTTCTTCCTGGGTCATTCATTGCTGTTGCTTCCTGACCTGCTGGTTTATGGGCCGTTTGTGTACTTATGGTCCATTTCTTTTGGTTCCTGGCTTAGTGAGCACAATGGTTTGTTCCTATGGATCTGGTTCAACACTCACACTATCTTTTGTGAGAGGTTTGTTTCACAAACAGGTGTGTGCAAACAGCCAGTTACAGTGTGTGTGTGTGTGTGTGTGTGTGTGTGTGTGTGTGTGTGTGTGTGTTTGTGTGTGTGTGTGTGTGTGTTTGTGTGTGTGTGTGTGTGTGTGTGTGTGTGTGTGTGTGTGTGTGTGTGTGTGTGTGTGTGTGTGTGTGTGTGGGGGTGTGTGTGTGTGTGTTAGTGTTAGTGTTAGTGATAGTGTTAGTGTTAGTGTTAGTGTTTGTGTTAGTGTTAGTGTTAGTGTTAGTGTTAGTGTTAGTGTTAGTGTTAGTGTTAGTGTTAGTGTTAGTGTTAGTGTTAGTGTTAGTGTTAGTGTTAGTGTTAGTGTTAGTGTTAGTGTCAGTGTCAGTGTCAGTGTCAGTGTCAGTGTCAGTGTCAGTGTCAGTGTCAGTGTCAGTGTCAGTGTCTGTGTCTGTGTCTGTGTCTGTGTCTGAGTGTGTGTGTGTGTGTGTGTGTGTGTGCGTTTGTGTATGTGTGTGTGTGTGTTTGTGTGTGTTTTGAATTCCTGATGATGGGGAGTTCTGAAATGGCTGTGTAGGTCATTGCTATGATGGCTGTTGCTTCTCAGCAGAACCACAATCCTCACTGCAGAAAGAGCAACATGCACTATAGGCCAACCCCATTATATAGCAGCTTGCATAGCAACAATCAACATGTATAAATATAAATTAATCCACCATAAGCATGTTAGGGAGCAAAGCTTAACTTACAGGTGTGTGTGTGTGTGTGTGTGTGTGTGTGTATGTGTATGTGTGTGTATATTGTTGCGTGCAAGCATGTGTGAAATTTTGAATTCCTGATGATGGAGAGGAAGCTGGTTCTGAAATGGCTGTGTAGGTCATTGCTGTGACGGATGTTGCTTCTCAGCAGAACCACAATCCTCACTACAGTGATACACGAACTAGGGGTCGCAGAGATACAGCAGGGGGCTGCTGACAGAAGGGACTGTTTGCACATATCCTTGACTAGGCCTATGCTTTTTGTAACCTTTTAATACATTGTTAGTAACAGTATTCACTTCAATGTGCAATACATGTATTTACCTCTCATCTGATTTACAAGCGAAAAATATATGTTTTTGTATGTGGAAAATGGGACATGAGAGGGTCGCAAAAATATTCTTAGGTCTAAAAGAGGGTCCCAGCGGAAACAGTTTGGGAACCACAATCTTGACTATCAGCAGAAGAGTAGGTAGAGCCCTGCTAGTATCCTCAAAAATAACTGGTGCTCTTGGAGGGTGCAATTTTCAACAAAAGGGGAGGAAAAAATCCTTGATCCTGGCACTTCAGTTCATTTAAAAAGTCTAAAACAATCTATTTAGTGGGGTAGTAATACATTAAAAATCAACAACGTGTATCGGCCGTACGGCCTTCATCAGGGTGTACACATATCGGCTTCTTCCTGGGTCATTCATTGCTGTTGCTTCCTGACCTGCTGATTTATGGGCCGTTTGTGTAATTATGGTCCATTTCTTTTGGTTTCTGGCTTAGTGAGCACAATGGTTTGTTCCTATGGATCTGGTTCAACACTCACAATATCTTTTGTGAGAGGTTTGTTTCACAAACAGGTGTGCGCAAACAGCCAGTTACAGTGTGTGTGTGTGTGTGTGTGTGTGTGTGTGTGTGTGTGTGTGTGTGTGTGTGTGTGTGTGTGTGTGTGTGTGTGTGTGTGTGTGTGTGTGTGTGTTTGTGTGTGTGTGGTGTGTGTGTGTGTGTGTGTGTGTGGTGTGTGTGTGTGTGTGTGTGTGTGTGTGTGTGTGTGTGTGTGTGTGTGTGTGTCTGTGTCTGTGTCTGTGTCTGTGTCTGTGTCTGTGTCTGTGTGTGTGTGTGTGTGTGTGCCTTTTTAAAATGTCAACGGTGAAGGTCATTTCCAGCATTGTCATATAGGACATTTCGGAAGTTGCTGCAATGGCTTTGTAAAAAAATCTGCTGCAGAGTTTCTGGACCTACATGTTGCTGCTAATTGGGAAGGAAATTAAATGCTGTGCCATTTAACTTGCTCCATTGTTGTTCCTCTAAGCCCAGTTGAATAGCTGCCTTTGCCTGGCGTTTCCAATGATGTATGTTAGTTGTGTAAAATTGAATGGTGCATTGTCATTGATTGTATATTAGAACTTCTAATATATACAATCAATGTGCATTGTGCATTCAAATCTTACCTGTGATTGGGTGGTTATTTATGCTGAATCCTGGGCTGTCATTGGATGCTATTACTGCAGGTTAAATCATAGGTCCTGATGCAACGTTATTCACACTCCACGTGTTGTGGAGTCTGATTGGCAGTTATTTATGCCTGGGGGGGCTAAATCGAGCCCTGTGATTGGCTGTATTGAACACCGGATGCTGGAGCGAAAGGCTTTGATTGGGTGTAATGCGGCGTAAAGTGGCATGCATGCAGGTGGCCTGGCACCTGAAGACATTGGAACCTTGTTTGAGACATGTGGCCACACACACACACACACACACACACACACACACACACACACACACACACACAGAAAAGCTGCTCTTCTCAGAGAGACCTTCGACTGATAACACAAACCTGTGTGGCTGACGGTGCTTGAGGCCTACAGTACAATCTGGGAAACATAAGGTGCTCTTTGTTTAGTTATGTGCTTGGGTGCAGTTTGGATTGATGTGGAAGATGTGTACAAGATGGTCTGTTTAGGGGTGTAAATAAATAATAACCGATTTGTATCAGATGCATCGATCAGCCAACTGCTAACAATCCCACAGCCAACCAGGTGTGTGCAGTGTTTCCCATACATTAAGGAAACTATGGCGCACCGCCATAGTTTAATTTTGGCCGCCATAGTTTCGAAAATGTAAAAAAAAAAAAAAAAAATTTTACTTTTTTTTTTTTTTTTTTTAAAAAAAAAAAACGATTTCCGTTTTCTATTAAACGATTTGAAAAACGATTTCCTTCGCATTTTCCTCCTGGAGTAAATACATCCTATAGAGAAAACCATGAGTGCTTGAAAGACAGAGGGATCAAAAGCCTAGCCAAGTTGTTGTAGTTAACTCGGGTTTGGGAGCAATAAAAAACCTTGAGAGAAGGGACAGTTGGGATGAGTTTACTGACACTCACCAGGCTTTGTTTTACAGTTGTATGATATGTATGTAATGAATGTGTATAGACATAAATGTGTAATATGTTCTTCAGCCCTTTTACACTTTTATGGGAGGAAAAACTGGATTTTGAAAAACTGGCCCTGTGACCAGCATCCCTTATGTAGAATGTGTATGCCTATGTGTGTTGGGTAAAAGGTATAGCCTACTGTCTTAGACCATTTTTGTCTGTGCGTTAACAATTTCACAGTGCTCCTAAATTCTTATCTGTGCTCCTATTTCTTTTTTTTACGCCGCGTGACAACCACCCCCACCACCACCCCCCCACCCCGCCCATTGCCCCGCGTGAAATACCCCCCCCCCCATAGTTTCCAAAAATTCTGTGGGAAACACTGTGTGTCTGTGTCTGTGTGTGTTTGTGTGCCTGTGTGTGTTCCTTTGTGTGTTGTGAGTTTCTGTGTGTATGTATGAACTGTGTGTGTGTGTGCGTGTGTGCCTGTGTGTGTTCCTTTGTGTTCTGAGTTTCTGTGTGTGTGTATGTATGAACAGTATACGTGTGTGTGTATGTGTGTATGTGTGTGATTGTGTGGAAGGTAGATGATGCTGAGGTCAAGGTGTGAATTGGAAAGAGTGGTAAATAAATATCTACCTACAGTTAACCATGTGTGGCAATGAATAATGTAAGCTTACACCATATTGAAATGCTCAGTGCTCTGGGTTCTGTGTGTGTGTGTGTGTGTGTGTGTGTGTGTGTGTGTGTGTGTGTGTGTGTGTGTGTGTGTGTGTGTGTGTGTGTGTGTGTGTGTGTGTGGTGTGTGTAGTGTGTGTGTGTGTGTGTGTGTGTGTGTGTGTGTGTACTGTACATGTATGGGCCCATTATATTCAACATTGCTACATGGCAACAGTTCTCTGTTGGCGTGCTTGTCTGTGTGTATGTGTGTGTGTGGGGGTGTGTGCGCGTGTCGACCCATTACACTCTCCCATTGCTACATAATCTCTCCACTCTGTTGCATGTGTGTCTGTGCGTGTGCCTGTGTGTGTGTGGACCCATTATATTCCCCGTTGCTACACAGTCCCTTGTTTTCGATGCCTTTTGTGTGAGGATGCATAATGTTTAGTCTTGCTACATGGTCATTGTCTCTGTGTCTGTCTCTTTTTCTATCTGTCTGTGTGTGCAGCTAGACAATGGCTTCACATATGGAAAAAGCACACCAGGCCTGGAGTTCATTCAAGCATATGAATGCAGTCTAGTAATAATAAACTATAGGATTTTATCATTCAGTGAATAATACAAGCTTTGTGTACAGTATGTAAACTTATCATGTACACCTTGAGGGAGAGAGAGACTGAGGGAGAGACGGAGACGGAGAGAGGGAGAGGGAGAGGGAGAGGGAGAGGGAGACGGAGACGGAGAGAGAGAAAGACAGGCAGAGAGAGAGAGAGAGAGAGTCGGAGAGAAAGGAAGACGGGCAGAGAGAGATATGGCATGCAGTACTCTGGTCCAATCTGGAGTTGAGTCTTTTCCAGTGATTGTTTGAGGCGTGTGAGAGCAAACACACACACACACACACACACACACACACACACACACACACACACACACACACACACACACACACACACACACACACACACACACACACACAGAAGCTGTTCTTCTTGGAGCGACCTTCGACTGATAACACACACCTGTGTGGCTGACTGGGCTGCGGAGGCCGTCGCTCTATTCATACAATTTATGGAAGACACAAGAGGCTCTTTGTTTAGTTACGTGCTTGGGTGCAGTTTGTATTGAAATGGAAGATGCTTACAAGATGCTCTTTTTAGGGGTGTAAATAGTAAGCGATTTGTATTGGATGCATCAATCCTACAGCCGATAATCCTACAGCCTACTAATCAAGGTTTTATTGGTTACTTTTTGCTAATGTTGCACTCTTTTTGTGAGGCATTTTATTTTGCTCTTACAGGAACTTAAGGAGAATATTGACTATAATAATAATAATGATTCTTAAATAAAATGCAAATATTAAAGCTTTTGTTAAAGATGGCCTCTCAACGTCATTTAATTAATATTGCCGTGTTCCCAATTGTTATTGAATGTGTTACGCGTTGGTCCTGTTTTAAAAAACGTTCTGGTTGCTTTGTTTCAAGACGTTTTTGCAAGCTGGCAAGGTGGCTTGTGGAGAAACGAGAGAGTGTTCCGTGTTTCTCGTGGAAATGCGTCTCTGATTGGCTCACTCCTCCTGCTCTCAAAGAAACGCGTCTCTGATTGGCTCAGTCCTCCAGTTCTTGGAGAGAATGTAATGGGAAACAGAGTCGCCACTTCCCCGGGTGGTACTGCACTATAGGGGCGCCAACGGAGGCGTGCAGGCTCCATTCAGGGCTGTGCTCTTTCGACAGCGACCCCTAGGCGAGCTGCAGGCACGGAGCAACCGGATGTGAGCAGGCTTTATGTATGAGGCTTTGTGCTGTGTGTGTACCTGAGAGTAGCAACCAGCTGATAGCTAAGCTAAGCTATGTTTCGGGCCACCAGACGTTGCTTGTTTTGAAAACAAGCAGAAAAAAATTACTCGACATGTTTTTAGATAAATGGGTCGATATAAACCTTTGTGGGCAACGTGACGAAACACAGAAAGGCTTTCGTGATTCGCTCGTTTCTCTGCATTATTTATGTAAATTGGGAAACACCGGGAAACACAGCCAGGAGAGTTGACGCACCGCTATGAGAGCCTTGCAAGTGAGTTTAACTTGGGGTGACCGTCCGATCTTCGAAAGGAGTGAGTAAAACTGAGTTTTATCGGAAGTTGGCCTTTAATATATATATACATATATATAAGTATGGATTCACCTTCTCATTTATGCATTCTCTTTATTTTCGTGGATTTTCATTGTGTATTTTCATGCAGTACATTTCAGTATGTACATTTTCATGGAAAGATCAAATACGGCAATGTGCAGCACAGTTTCAATGAACAGCATAGTTGCAATACCTACTCTGGCGGCTGGCCACAATCCTACACAGTGCACCTTTAAGTATCAGCGTAATCACTGGTAAAACATGTGGATAGTATACTACTGAGACTGTGATGTGTGGCTGTGAATGAGCACACATACCTGCATAGTTATATGTAACACACAAGGTGGTGGTTGTAAATGTGGCGAGTGCTGTGCTGCTTTTGAATAGGTATTGGAGTAATCAGTATGTGTGAAGGGGAATGGTGCTGAG
>NC_085865.1:48774994-48779994 GCF_034702125.1 Engraulis encrasicolus
CAGATGCATACACGCACGCACGCACGCACACACACACGCACGCACGCGCACACGCACACACTCCATCTCCAGCCATCAGTGTCATTGGCCTGGATCCTCCGAACTCTTCCCCCATCACAGAGCTCCTGTGTTGGCCATTAGCCCCCTCATTACTCCCCAATGCTCCACCAGCTATCTGGGGAAACACAGCCCATCACCCCACTATAGGTGTGTATGTGTGTGTGTGCATCTGACATGTTATCTGTTTGGAGGACTCGAGTCTGCATCTGACGCGCAAAGTGAAAATGATGGAGTGCGCGTGTGTGTGTGTATTTCTCTCTCTCTCTCTCTCTCTCTCTCTCTCTCTCTCTCTCTCTCTCTCTCTCTCTCTCTCTCTCTCAATTTCAATTTCAATTTCAATTTCAATTTTTTCAATTTTTTCAATTTCAATTTCAATTTCAATTTCAAATTGTGCTTTATTAGCATGACTGTAATGATACAATGTTGCCACTCCCTGTATGCATCAGTCCTATAACCCCATCCGCTCCATGTGTGTTTGTGGTTTGTGTTTGTGTTCGTGTGGCTCTCACTCTGACCTTATAACACCTGCGTGTGTGCCTGTGCCTGTGTGTCCGCCTGTGCCTGTGTGTGTGCCTGTGTGTGTGTGTGTTTGACCTGGACCTTATTAGCCTCAGGTACAGCAGGGAGACCAAGCTGTGTGTGTGAGGACCAGATAAGAGGTGGGGGGTTACACTACACTCTGGACACCACTCTGATAAGGGGTACGTGTGTGTGTGTGTGTGTGTGTGTGTGCGTGCCTGCCTGTGTGTGTGTGTGTGTGTGTGTGTGTGTGTGTGTGTGTGTGCGTGTGTGTGCATGCGGAAGAGAGAAAGCCAGGCCATTAAAGTAGTAATTTCACGGTCAGAGTAGTTCCACGAGAGCAGTCATGACTGAGACATGCAGAGTAGCTTACCACAGGTGTCTAGTAGACACTGTCTACTATAATGTGGAGATTCCTTACAGCAATGTATCAAGGCTCTCGAGATCTCAGTTGCACTCAAACACCCCTCACAGCAACAGTCCCACCACACACATTCACTGACTCACACACCCACAACACACTGTGTATGTTAGATCCCTTCTGATGCACTTGGCCAAAGGAGGTGTGTAAGGAATTGACCAACACACATCCATCCTTCTGGCAACACGTACTCACTGTCCGCACGCACGCGCGCGCACACACGCACGCACGCACGCACGCACGCACGCACGCACGCACGCACGCACGCACGCACGCACGCACGCACGCACGCACGCACGCACGCACACACACACACACTGTACACACACACACACACACACACACTGTACACACACACACACACACACACACACACACACACACACACACACACACACACACACACACACACACACACACACACACTGACACCCCGCACTCCACACATGCAGATATGGACCTCACCCTACAGTCCATACTGTACACTGACCTTGTGGACTTCAGCATTCTACAATGGCAACATCTTCTCCTGGTGCAGCTGTCTTCTCTGAGTGCAGCACTCAATGTTGCCAGATGTGTCTGATCAAATCCCACCCAAAAGGTTTTCAAAAAACGCCAAAATGCGCTAAATTCTGCCCAATTTCAACAAGTTGCATTGACTTCTATGGGCACAAAACTGCAGAAAAAAAGCCAAATGGCAAATTTTTCCCGTTTTTACCCGCAGACAGCCATCCAAAGTAGCCCAATCTGGCAACACTGGCAGCACTGCTTGTGTAGAGTGCTGTGTCTTCTGGAAAGTTTTTAGCTCTGAGGTTTGTTACCTGCAATGAAGTGATGATGGATGGATGGATGGATGGATGAAGGGAGGAAGAGAGGGAGGCAGGGATGGAGGGATCGAAAGAAAGAATGTCAAACAAACTGACAGGTAGGAAAGACTATGACAAGCTGATGAATGCACAGCTACTGTATAAAGGCCTACCTTTACTGTATGCATCAATTGTTAATGTGGTTTAGGATGAAAGGCTTGCTCTTACCTCTAGGAAGAAAGTGAGAGAGCGAGGAAGGATGGAGGCAGGAAGCAGAGAAACATTATTGATCAGTTGGAACTTTGGATCAGGATTCAAGAGCCTTGAAGTTAACAGTGTGGTGCATTAGTGTCAATAGTGCAGCATAGTGTTTTAATAGCTATAAGCGTACAATTTTAGATAGCACGGTGAGCTTACAATATTACAGTTGTAAGCAATTGAACTGTTTCTTGGAGCTTGAGAGCTATAAGTGTACAATTAAAATAGAACGGTGAGCTTACAATATTATAGTTGTAAGCAATTGAATGCCTTCTTGGAGCTTGAGAGCTACAAGCGTACCATTTTAATAGCACGGTAAACTTTCAATATTTTAGCTAGTAAGCAATTGATCTCCTTCTTGGAGCCTGAGAGGTATGTTGTTCTTTATTAAAAGAGCTTTATCTGGCTGCTGTAGCAGGGAATACTTCTCCACTAGGGCAGGGCTATGACGATACACTCAAATTACGATTCGGTTCACGATCTTCGACCTACGGTTCGATATACCACGCGATTTTTTTTTTTAAGTATCTTTTTAGTAGGGCTGGGCAACGTTAATGCGTTAATGGTGCGTTAACTATTGAGATCCATATCGTCCGACAATTTTGTTAACGCTTAACGCAGCAGGTTTTTTTTTGGTGTGTGTGTGTTTTTTTTTTTTTTTAGCCTTTTATGACCGTTGTTCGTTACTTTTATTTTGAAAGCGTCAGCGTGCTTATGCTACTGCTGCCAGGGACTGCTGCCAGAGAAAAAGACATCAGGGTCTAGAAAAGTAGACAAAACAAAATGGGCATAGCCTGGAAGGACATCAACTTATGAATGGACATTTTCTGTATAAAGTTCTACAGTCTTCATTGCGCAGCTCTCGAGCAGGATGTGGCTCTTCTTTGAAGCTGGCAAGGTTGTAAAAATATTGTAGGCATAGCGTGACACCTTGTTATGCTGTGTATCAGCTGTCAATAACGCCACGCGAACTAACAGTGTAGGCTACATAGCTGTCTGATACAGCCCCAATCAAAAAGCCGTCCGCGAGATATTAATTCCTCAGGGAACGTTTTGGTTTCTACATATGCGCGTCAGCGCGTGCATAGAAGGCGCTGGCTCACTGCGGAGGCTGTCTACATCATCGCGCAGCACGTTGGTTTTGGAGCATAAACTAGGCTTCGGGGCATAGTTGAAAAATCAGCGGTAGAAGAATAACATTTTCGCCAACGCTTCCTTGCTTCTAACATCTGCGCATCACAAAGTTTTATATTCACCATTCATGTCTGCGTCAACAGAGTTTATCCGACATCGGCAGCAATTAAGTTATTGTTTGTCGTGTCAACGTTATCATTTTGAAAGTTGTAGCTTAATTGCTGCCAACAGCCAGTCAATTCGTTTCATATTCTATTCAATTCGTCGCTGAAACAAATAAAAGCGACAGATGTGAGAGAGAAGGAGGGAGAGTTTACGGTAACTCCACTCTCTTTGACACAGAGAGAAGGAGGGGCATTCCCACAGACACGTCTGCCTGTTCATTTCAAGTGAGAAGTGTTTTGTTTATTGTAAGCCCATGTAGAGTACTGGTATCCTAATTTGAGTTTCTAACATTTCAGTTCAGTTCAATCTTAAATAGCCTTAATAATTGTAGGTCTATGCAATAATTAGTTTCATTAGGCCTACATTGGATAGGCATAGGCCTATGGCTACTCTATAATTTAGTCTGGTAGTCTGTATGTTGGCAAATAGGCAACATTTCCATATTGAAAGATATAGGATATATATATATATATAGATATAAAGATATAGGATATTGGTCTACTTCATCTTAAGAAATGTCAATGTAGGCCTACATAGTCTGTTAATAAAGGGGCTAAAATTCCAATTCTTTCTGTGGTCGGCTGTGATAGGCTACAGTGAAGGCCTAATCAGTGATTTGGTAATCTGTAGGCTAATTTTCAAATAAAATGGTCCTTTTGAAGTGGCTTTTAAATTATTATTTTTTTGTTTCGCGCGCTATGCGATTAATCACGATTAATCACAGAAAGTCATTGAGTTAATGCGATTAAATATTTTCATGTTTGCCCACCCCTACTTTTTAGATTTACCAACATTAATTGACAACCGATTTCTCGGTTCGACACAATGTGATTACAGCCCTATTCTCCAGACCACGGTAGCAATGTAGTCCTGTGTTGTAGTGTTTAATACTGTGTTGTACTGCTCAAGTGACTTGGTGTTGTGTTGGAATAGGGGTTGCTGGTAAAGGGGACCTGCTTGTAGTAGTGCATGAAACCCCATTGATCATGGACACTGAGGCCAGCTCACTATCAGATCTTTTGTTGTTGTTGTTGTTGTCGGGTCTTGATTGTTTGCTGGAAGGCAGCTGAGGTGTGTGTTCGTGTTTGTGTTCGTGTGTGTGTGTGTGTGTCTCTCTAACTGTGTGCATGCACACGTCTATGTATGTATGTGTCTGTGTGTGTCTGTGTTTGTGTGTCTGTGTGTCTGTGTCTCTCTGTGCCACACGTCTATGTATGTGTGTGTGCCTCTGTGTGTGTGTGCCTCCGTGTTTGTGTGTGTATGTGTGTGCGCGCACACGTCTATGTGTGGGTGTCTGCATAGTCTTGGCTGGGGGTGGGCAGACTGGAACAGGTCCTGACAGAAAGGTGAGCCCCGTGGGGAATTGATTTGGGTGTATGTACGAGCTGGAATTGATTTTGGGCACGTGTGTGATTTTGGTGTGGGCGACGCATGGAACCAGTTGTCCGTGGCAGTCAACCGCGTCGCTCCCAGCATGAATTTATGTCTTGAGGTGTGTGTGTATGTACGTGTGCGTGCATGTGTGTGTGAGATGCGTGTGTGTGTGTGTGTGTGTGTGTGTGTGTGTGTGTGTGTGTGTGTGAGTGTGTGTGTGTGTGTGTGTGAGATGCGTGTGTGTGTGAGATGCGTGTGTGTGT
>NC_085865.1:48784994-48819994 GCF_034702125.1 Engraulis encrasicolus
GGTTTGGAATCTGGATTAATGTGTGGATTACTGTGTGTGTGTGTGTGTGTGTGTGTGTGTGCGCGCGCGTGCGCGTGTGTGCGCTTGCACGTGCCAGTGTGCTTGTGTGTGTGTGTGTGTGTGTGTGTGTGTGTGTGTGTGTTACTGTGTGCTTGCTTGCTTGCGTGCCCCGGTGTGCTGGTGTGTGTGTGTCTGAGTGTGGCATGAGCAGCAGTGGGATCTGAGTGTGTGTGTGTGTGTGTGTGTGTGTGTGTGTGTGTGTGTGTGTGTGTGTGTGTGTGTGTGTGTGTGTGTGTGTGTGTGTGTGTGTGTGTGTGTGTGTGTGTGTGTGTGTGTGCTATTGAGTGTGTGTGGGATCAGAGTGGCCTGGGTTTCCCTGCTTTAGAGACTTGGAGTCACTAACAGGATTACAAGGTGAGGGCAGCTTAGTAGCTTTGGCCTCAGAGACACCTAGTAACTCCTCTCTCACTGTCTGTCTGCCTGTGTCTCTCCCTCCCTCCCTCTCTCTCTCTCTCTCTCCCCCTCCATCTCTCTCTCTCTCTCGCTGTCTCTCCTTCCCTCTATCTCTCTCTCTCTCTCCCCCTCCATCTCTCTCTCTCTCTCGCTGTCTCTCCTTCCCTCTATCTCTCTCTCTCTCTCTCTTTGCCAATGGCTCTATTTTGCTTTCTCTCTCTCTGGCACGTGTGTGCATGCTCTCTTGCAGAAACATGCACACCTCAATGTCAAAACACACAGGCACACTCTTGTACCGGTACGTGTACTGTATGTGTACTGATGTCTAATGGTCTACGTCCACACCTAAAGTCTATGGCTGTCTATGTCTGTATGAGAAAGTAAGAAACGTAATTTCAATTCTTTGTATGACCAGTGCATGTAAAGAAATTGACAATAAAACCGACTTGACTTGACACACACACACACACGCCCGCACGCACGCACGCACGCATGCACGCACGCACGCACGCACGCACGCACGCACGCACACGCACACACACACACACACACACACACACACACACACACACACACACACAGAGAGAGCGTGTCCCCTTAAGCTCAGTAGCATCAGAACTGCAGTCTGTCATTTCTGCATTATTCATGTAACACGGAAATCCAACTTGGCCACCGGCTAACGCTACAATACATCCTCTCATTTAGTCCCCCGCCCAGGTCTGATGCAGCAAGGTTTGCCTCTAATGATGTGATGTAGGGTATTTTGGGCCCTGTAGTGGCATCGAGATGGCCTCGATACCACCCTAACATTGGAAACACACCAAGATATTCGCCTTCACTTAACGTGTCTGGGAGCATCACAAGTCCGGGAGGTTCGCGGGCTGCCTTGCACACTGCACAGTCAGCGTCCACATTCTATCCGCGGGCAGCAGCCATTCATTTTCAATGGAGCCCGCTCATTGAACACGGATGTCCGTGCAGGAAAATAGACTCGAGTTCTATTTTCAAGGAGCATCTGCCGCTCGTGGGGCCGGACATGCGCCGCGCTTACACCGCGCTCCTGTGTGCAAGGCATGATCTGTTTTCATGTGTTCTAACCGTTTTGGACTGCTACCGGACACGTTAAGTGGACGTCTTGCACTTGCGGTGTGTAAGGGTCAAAGACGTCCAAAAAGGAATTGTCATTCAGTGTAACGGATGCCTTCTGCTGACTGTAACTGTAAGAAACATGACTCTTTTTATTTTATTTTTTTCCAGTGAATTTAATGAAAGCCTAGGCTGTCATCCATTCACTTGAAACAATTTAAAAATCATGTTTTTTTACCGTTACAGTCACCAGAAGGTATCCGTTACACTGAATGACAATTCCTTTTTGGACGTCTTTGACCCGCAAGCACCGTAATACAGCCTTGATTACATCCCTGGCTAGCCCTTATGATGATGCAGTGTGGAGCGGCTCAGACCTCATGTGGCCATGGAATGGACTGGCGGACCACCTGGGAACTCCCATTGTCATGGTCACACAGCACGCCACAGAACACAAGTGCACACTGCACTCAACGAAATTGCATGTATGCCTCACGGGCTTGGCTGACCCTGATGTAATGTGCGTGTGTGTGTGTGTGTGTGTGTGTGACTGTGTGTGTTTGTGTGTTTGTGTGTGTGTGTGTGTATGTGTGTGTGTGTGTGTGTGTGTGTGTGTGTGTGTGTGTTTGTCAGTGTGTGTGTGTGCATGTGTGTGTAGTACTCTAAAGGAAGTAGAGCGGCGCCTGTCATATCAGTAGAGGTCTGGTACTGGGATCTGGGATGTAATGCCTTGGTCCTGATCTTGGTGCACTCTGCTGTACGGTAGCCCTAATGGGACATCTATGTGGCTCTGCAATGTATCGGTCTGGATGATGTGATGCAGTTTAGTCGTGATCTGGTTGCACTCTAGGTTGGTGATGGTGAGGGAGGATGTGGCCCTGACATGGTCCTGATATGGGCTCTGGATGATGTCATGCTGCGGGGGGCCTGGTGTCCTGATGACGGCTGGCTCTGGTGAGATCGTGGCGAGGCTTTGGCACTGATGCAGCCCTGAAACGGCCCTGATGCTGCCCTGATATGGCCGTGGTGTGGCGCAGGCCTGGGTGGGTTGGTGGGTGGATGATGTAGGGGCCAGGTGATGTGGGCTGGCTCTGGTGATATCATGGCAGGGCTTTGGCACTGATTTTTATTATTTTGTTTTTTTATTTTACCTTTATTTAACCAGGGAAATAAAATCACATTGAGAATAAAATTCTCTTTTACACACTGATGTGGCCCTGATACGGTCCCGATGCGGCCCTGATACTGCACTGATACGGCACTGACGGCACTGACGTGGCCCTGATGCGGCACTCATATGACCTTGATAAAGCCCTTATACGGCCTTGGTGTGTGTGTGTGTGTGTGTGTGTGTGTGTGTGTGTGTGTGTGTGTGTGTGTGTGTGTGTGTGTGTGTGTGTGTGTGTGTGTGTGTGTGTGTGTGTGTGTGTGTGTGTGTGTGTGGTGATGTGTTCAGCTCCAACTGCTGAATCTACTCTTTTTAACCCCATCTGCTGCAGGCTGAGCGGAGAGATGAGGAGGAGGAGGAGGAGGAGGAGGAGGAGGAGGAGGAGGGCAGAGAAGAGAAGAGAGGAGAAATGGTGAACGGAAGGCAAAGAAGTAAAAAAAAAATAAGAGAAGCGGAAAAGAGAAGAAATATGAGGACAGCATTTAGGAGAGAAGGGTGAAAGGGTGGAGCGGAGAGGAGGGAGCAACGAAATGCAGAGAAATAGTAGAGTAGAAAGGAGAGTTGATATACAGCAAGAGGAGAGAGGAGGGAAAAGAGGAGGAGATGAGCTGTGAGGAGAGCGGACAGCGGAGAAGAAAAGATATGAGGAATGGAGGAGAGGGATCGAAAAGAGAGGAAGAGAAGAGTGGAGAATAGATAGAGAGGGGAAAGGAGGAGAGGACAAGAGAAGAGAAAAGTGAAGAAAGGTCTTCTGGCTGCCTGTTTGTCATCCCTGCAATAAAACAGGCAGGGCTTTACACACAAACACACACACGCACACACACACACACACACACACACACACACACACACACACACACACACACACACACACACACACACACACACACACACACACACACACACACCCACCACATTGAGGGTCTGTGTGTGCAACAGACTGTGAATTTTATGGTCTAGTTGCTGGTCCGCGTGCGTGCGTCCGTGCGTGCGCGCATGCTGGTTACAGTCCTTGTTAGACCTCCTGAGAATCCCCATGGTAACGATGCCATGCAGGTACTGTAGAATGGAGTGGATCACTGGCAATCATGTGGAGATGAGGGGTGCGTGTGCGTGCGTGCGTGCGTGCGTGTGTGTGTGTGTGTGTGTGTGTGTGTGTGTGTGTGTGTGTGTGTGTGTGTGTGTGTGTGTGTGTGTGTGTCTATCCATGTATCCATGTCCACCCACCTACTGTGTACCTGTGCACCTACTGTGTCCTTTTATGACGTGTGTGCAGTTACCCACCTGTACATTTTTACCCCATTGGTTAGTTTTTTTAAACTATTATTATTTTGCTGGGATTTTGCCTTCATTTGATGGGATGTCGAAGGTGATTCGATTTTGTAGAATTCTTGCGCACATCTTTAGGACAGGTGCGTAGGAATGGAACCCCTGGGTCACCACCATCAGAGACAAGAAAACTCCCACACACTGGTCACATTTGCAGCTTTTACTTGCACCATTTTAGGTCTATTGACCTTATTTTTTACAATTAAACAGTACAAGTGCTTACAAACACAGTTTAAAATAGTTTGTTTAGATATGGTGGACCAATCGTGTCCTACTCACTCGAAGGTGGTGACAAGAAGTGAAACAAAGGGAAACAAAACAATGTGTCCGAACTGGCACCTTTTGTATGTGATTAGTTTGGTCTGTCAGTCTGTTTTGCCTTTATTTGCTATGTATTTTTGGTCTGTATGTCTTTCTTACATTTTGTCTGTCTGCCTTTTTGATCTCTTTCTTTATTTTTGACTGCATGTCTTATTTTTTGTATTTATTTTTTCTTTTGGTCTTTCTTTTTAAATTCAACTCAGCTTTAACTGTGTGCAATGTGAATGCCCTCTTTATGCACCTACCTGTGCGTGTGCGCGTGTGTGTGTGTGAGCGCGTGCTTGCTTGCGTACGTGTGTGCGAGCGTGTGTGCAAGTGTGTGATCGCATGAGAGTGTGTGTGTGTGTGTGTTTCTCGTTCTCGTCACAGCCCTGGCATGCCAGATGTTCTCTTTTCTACAGAAGATCGCAGATAAATGTCTTACTTTTAAAGTCTGTTTGAACCCACCACACACACACGTGGCTCTACTTTTCTATGCATGACTCTGTGTTTTTCCGTGTGCCGATATGTGTCTCTTTCTGCGTGTAATTCCTTCATAACAGGCACTATGGGGTGTCAGTTTTTGTTTATTTTCTCCCCGTGTGTCGGGTGGTGGGTGTGTCTGTTTATGATCCGTGTGTGTGTGTGTGTGTCTGTGTGTGTGTGTGTGTTTGTGTGTGATTTACCGCCTCACCTCCGCTCTGCTGATGCAGTGTTTTCAAACCCAGTGTCTGCTGATGGATTAAACCCCTAGTGAAAGTGATGGAGTGCATGTCTGTCTGTGGGTGTGTGTGTGTGTGTGTCTGTGTCTGTGGGTGTGGGTGTGTGTGCATGTGCGTGTGCAAGGCACGCATCTACACTACATATGTGCATGCACCCCTGTGTGTGCCTGCATGTGTGTGATTGTGTGTGCAAGTATGTGTGCAACAGTCTCTGCCTATCTGATATCTCCCTATTATTATATGGTGTGACGTCATCGGTCGAATGCTCCATTCATTTCAACGGGGCTCCCCAACGTTCGCACGTCTGTTATTTTTCGATAACGGACGGGTTGGTCTATAACAGACCGCTGTCAATGGCAACAAGACTTTTCACTGCTAAAGCGACTTTTCAACAAGACTTTAATCAGCTGCTGTGATGGACAACACCTGTTGTCCTGGCTACCTAGCTGTTGCCTAGCGGTGTTCCACAACGGCACTGTTTTGTTTTGCGCAGCAACAATCTTAACATTAAATAGGCCTAAAGAAATGTCCCCGCCATGTGTGAATCATTTAAGTATATCCATATAATAAGCGGGTTAACTTTCGGCGAGTCGGTCGCTTTGTGGAATAGCAGCACTTCAGACGCTCCGCGTCGGGGTCTAAAGATTCTCTCTGTCGTGCTGCTATTCCACGGTAGCGACCTTCTCGCCGAACGTTAACCCTTACTTATTATACGGCCTTCTAGAATGTTGCGAGAGCTCCCATTCACTTTCAATGGGCGGCCCCAACGTTCGGTGGTCACTATTTTTCTATAGTGCCCACTAAATAATGCCCGTAAGTTTGGTCACTTCAGAGATCACTCCGCAAGTAGATCGGTCATATCTTCACTGATATGTCTTGCCTTCTGATTTTTTTAACTGTGAGGCAGCAGCGCGATTAACGCACGTTGCCGGTATCCCACTAATGCTCAGGTAACCAACCACTTCCCAAACGTCTCCGAATTACAACAACACTAGAAATCTCATTCAGCGATTCATTTTAACAGTTATGTCTAATCCTGACGAAGCTACCGGTAATAATAACAACAAAGGATGAGTGGTAGCCCATCAAGATTCATCAGCATCTTCTCATGTCCTAGTTGCCGTTCCAAGAAAGCAAACTGTCACTGTCCACCGGCCGCTGTCGTGACATCTTTTATTAGGCCCTAACACTAGTATTTGTTTTTAAACAAGTGAGGAATTCGTTGACAGTTTCTTTAAGGGTGTAGTGGCCTAGTAAGGGTGTAGTAGCCTAGTAGAAGTTGCCTCCTCCAGCCAACCATCCGGCGCACAGTGCTCTGCCTGTAGCAGGATCGATAGGCGTTGATGGTCAGGGCGCACAGCCGTGCTTGGGTTGCTTATGCTTTTTTCTGGAATACTGTCACCGATTAGATTGAACTGATCCTGTTATGACCCCGAGTTTAGTAGATATCGTGCAGTGAACGAGGCAGCCTGCAAACAGTTTGAAGCGCAACGTGGCTGTAACCAGTTAGAAAGTAGCCAAACTCTGTTGCTTGGTAACCTTTTTAAATTATGAACGTTCCACGAACAATCTTTCTTTGCGCACGCTATAAAATGGCAATAAACCTGTTACTTTAAACTACTGGTTAACTATTTATGCTTTCTAATGTTGGTAAAGGCCGTATAATAAGCGGGATAATGTATTGTCCACACGTGACTATAGGAAAATATCTCCCTTGGGAGCGGAATAACACCGCTCCGCCTTCGGCGTCGGGGGGTGTTATTCGCCCCGTCAGGAAATATTTTCCTATAGTCACGTGTGGACAATACATTATCCCTTACTTATACACAGCTATATGCAGGTAGTGCATATTTATGCAACAGTGATTCCCAGACAGGGGTACGTCTAACACTTGAGGTTTGTTGTGTTGCCACATGGAAAATGCTGAATTATCGTACCAAAACCTCAGAATGATCGTTTTTGGGGGGGGCATCAAAATGAACTGAATGAAAACTCTGAAATTGTCGTAAGTTACATCATGGTTTTTTTCGTACAGAGGTCAAAATGGACACAATTATGGTACAAATACGATAATTATCGTACATCGGGCAACACTGGTCAGCACATTGCAGGGGACCATTTGGTCATGATAACAACTATATTAAGTATGGAGCCTAGCTCACATTTGGAAGATCTCCTAGAGGCCAAGAGTGACAAAATGGCTTAGGGGGTACGCACGACAAAAAAAGATAGAAAAACGCTGGTGTACAAAACTAGAGTGTGTATGTGTTAGTGCTTAATTAAGAGGGCCAGTTAAATAAACAGATATACAGTCAGAGAGACAGACACACACTGACTAGGCACGCATACATTCAGACATGTTCACCTCCACCCCGTGCTTGCAGTGTGAAAGAGGCGTAAGGGGTTAGTTGTGCAAAGGTAAGGTTGAGTGCACACAGTAGGCCTCATAAGGACATCATGGCCTGTAGGTGACCCTACCCTACCCAGTGTGTGTGTGTGTGTTTGTGTGTTTGTCTGTGTGTTTGTCTGTGTGTGTGTCTGTGTGTGTGTCTGTGTGTGCGTGCCTCACCTGATGTGAGTCTGTAGGTGTGTTACTGTTCTATGTATTTTAGCAATTTTTTTGTCTCACATAGTTCGAATGAAGATGGTGTGTCTTGGTGTGTGCGTGTGTCTGTTTTTCTATGTCTGTGTCAGCATGTCTGTGTGTTCCTGTGTTAGTCGTCTGTCCTCCCCCCCGTAGGCCAATTAAGTACAAGTATGTCAGGTGACGTCCAAGTCCTATTGTTGTGTTTGTTTTGTTACAAATCCTGGCTCAAAATAACCTCTCTCTCGTCAGAAGAATAGGTTCCGCCTTGCTCTAAGACCGTGCTTCTCAAACCTTTTCAGAACGAGGACCACTTTGTCCCCCGAAAAATGTTCAAGGACCACCTGTCAACCGAATTGACAGTTGATAAATCAAATGTGCTAATTTGCCACTGCTAATTTTGATGTAACTTAGATCACTTAACTTTTTAGTCACCTTACAAGCCCGTCTTCTTGTGGTGAAAATAAGACTTCAGCTATGTTAAGCTTTGTAATAATGTTACAGATATAGCATACTGCTAGCTTGTTATGGAAAAGTAGAAATCCCCTTATGGACCACCTGAGCTCTGTCGCGGACCCCCAGTGGTCTCCGGACGACACTTTGAGAATCACTGCTCTAAGACCATCTGTCTAGAGATCCGCCATTGACGTAGGTCTCCGAAGGCGTTAGTGGTTTTATCAAAAAATCCTTGCACGTGACACGCGATCACTTGTCTCACATTTTAATGCTCTGCTAATTAAATTATGAAGTACTCACAGATTCAAAAACACTGTTAAAATTACAGAATCGATGTCTGAGTGAGTTCATGTGAGTGGCCATTATTGCTGAAACAACTGTCGCATCTCACTTATTTTTTTCCTTCTCCTATTTGTTTAATTTTTGACTGTCACATATCTGAAAATCCTACGATCCTGATTGGCTCTACTGCGTTTTGGTTTGGGATCAGGGGGAATCCAAAGGTCCTCTAGACCAGGGGTGCCCAATCATCACCATGACAAGGCCCCCTATACATGCGTTCACCATGTTTATAAACACGAAGTTGTGAGGAGGGGCAAGACACTGGCAGCCAACCATGTGAGCTATTTTTTTTTTTACATACAGCGGTTTCCAACAATCAGAGGTTGAGTTTTGCGCATCTAGTGTCGCGCAGCCTGGAGAAAACAAAAATGTAGAACCCATGTACCATGTACATACCACTAGTTTTCATCCAAGGCAGCCCCAGGGGTCCCCGGCCCCCACTTTGAAAACCCCTGCTCCAGAGCCTTGTGTGATTTCACAAAGCTGAGTGGAAATACACCAGGGCCTAGAGAGAGTCAGGGTAGTTAGGGTCAAAGGTCATGCAACAGAAGAAAGAAATCCACATGCAGACTGCGGAGACTGAATTGAGTTTGCAGGTGTCTGTGCTACTGTTCTATGTACTTCAGGTGTGCGTGCGTGCGTGCATGCGTGCGTGCGTGCGTGTCTCCTCCCACTGTAGACCTACTAAGTGCCAGTGGGTCAGGTCCAAGTCCACGTGCATGTGTGTGCGTTTCATGTGCGCAGGTGTGACCCCATGGCCTTGTTCCATGGATAAAGATCCATGTACGGTGTGTGTGTGTGTCTGAGAGATAGATCTTTCTCTTCTCATCCTCTCCTTTTGCAACTCCTATGGCAACAAGCCTTACAAGATTAAAGGTGAGGCCGTGTCATGTGCCTGTTCACATCACTCAGAAGTTCTCTCTCTCTCTCTCTCTTTCTCTCTCCCTCTCCCCGTGTGTGTGTGTGTGTGTGTGTGTGTGTGTGTGTGTGTGTGTGTGTGTGTGTGTGTGTGTGTGTGTGTGTGTGTGTGTGTGTGTGTGTGTGTGTGTGTGTGTCTGTGTGTGTCTGTGTCTGTGTGTGTGTGTGTGTGTGCATGGATGCGCGTCCATTCCGGTGTGTGTCCCTGTGCTGGGGTGTGTCCCCAGAGGTCCTTGGCTGAGCTGCTTTAGGGGCTTGACCCCAGCTGCTTTAGGGCTTGACCCCCTCAGGGAGCTGAGCCGCAACCCGGGAGGTGACGGTCGCTTGGGGACAGGGGATGCCACCGACACGCTTTACTTGCTCTGCTTTGCTTTGCTTTGCTTGTTGCCACCAGTGTTGCCAGATTGGGCGGTTTCCCGCCCAATTGGGCTGCTTAGGATGGCGTGTGCAGGTAAAAATGGGTTTTGGAGAAAAAGTCACCCAATTTTTGGCCATACAGATCAATAGAATTGGGTGGGATTTAGTGCTTCCAGGTGGGGTTTGAGCATTTTTTGGGCTGGAAATTATCTGCCTCATCTGGCAGCCCTGCTTGCCACGCTAATCTACTGAACACACCAGCTGCGAGGACTGCACTGCATCGCAGGAAGAGTGGCAAGAGTGTGCATGTCAAGTGTGCGTGTCAAGTATGTGTGGGTGTGGGTGTGGGTGTGCGTGTGCATACGTATACATACATGTGCGTGCATGAATACGTGCGTGCATTCCCTCGTGTGTGTGTGTGCGCGTGTGTGTGTGTTTGCGTGTGTGCGCGTGCGTGTGCCTGCGTGTGTGCGCGTGCGTGTGCCTGCATGCGTGTGTGTGTGTTCATTCGTCTGTGTGTTTGTGTGTCAGTGTCATAATCTCAGCAGATACCGGTGCTAGTCTCACTGTAGTTTTGACAGGTGACAATTGGCATACGCTAAGCAGGTGCCCCTGCACTGCCCCGTCACACCTTGTTGTCTGCAGGTGTATAGGTGGCACTGCACTCTGACAAGACCAAAGTCAAGGTAGAGTAGAGTAGAGTAGAGTAGAGTAACTTAATTGATTCCCGAGGGGAAATTAGGGTGTCAAGTAGCTTACATAAATGCACGTAATGCTCACATGGACATTTAAAGACACATATAACACCAGTAATAGTCAGGGAGGGGAGAAATTAAAAAACTAATAAAAACTTTTTCTTTAAAAAGGCAATTGTGCAAAAACATATTCTGTGAGTCGGTGCAGACAAATGTGCAAAAAACTGTGAGTTGAGGTAGACAAGATTTACATGACCAGAAATCTAGTATGTGATCATAAACCTTTGCTATCCACACAAGGTCTTGTGTCCCCATTACATTGGCAACATTGCACATCATTTTCGGATGACAGGAGAGACGGTAGACAGGACAAACAGTCCCACATGCAGATGTCAAATATTACAGAACAGAAATACAACATGCGTCATAAAAAAGGACAGTGAAAAAAACCCAAAGCATAAATAGCTACAATGTAACGGTAGAACACGCGCTGCGCTGGATGTCGGAAAAGATATTTTGTAAAAAGAAGAGTCAGATTGTGCACATCTCGGGTTAGGGTGCAGGACAAAAGGCTGATTCAGATTTTTCAGCGAGGTCCGCAGACTTGAAATTCCTTTTTTCTCATGCCTTATTCGATTGCAGAATTACGATTTGACCATTGTCTACAGATTCTGTGGAAAACATACTGTTGAAACATACACAAGGATTTTAAGTGTGCTGGCCTCTCACTTAAAAAACGCAAAAAAATATATTTTGTAAACATTCCATCAAACATTCAAAGAAATGGAATTCCTCTTTGTGTTCTTTTGCCATGGTATTCTACAAAATTCCCCCCTGAGCAATGGCACTTTACTGTACGCTCCCCCCTTATGTCCCCCTGACCATAGACTTAACAGTTACGGTCATGAGGTTAAAGTTTAACACAGACCACTGAGCTAAGCCCTATCCCCCCTGCCAAGTTGGCCAGAAGGAGTGAAATCACAGCCCTAATCTGAAAGTCAGAATCAATAGTTCCAGATCATTCCATCATTCCAGTCTGGCTAGTTTGAGCGTTGATTAATCCTGTTAGCCGGCCAGAGTTAAACTCGACTGACTCGGCTTTGGGCTTTCTCTCGACAAAAGGCAGGTAAGCAGCTTGGGCCGATTTCAGCTGGCATAAGCGATCTTACCACAACACACGCGCGGACGTCTGGCGCGCACGCGCGCACACACACACACATTTTTGCGTGCGCGCGCACACATTCATGCGCACGCACACACACACACACACACACACACACACACACACACACACACACACACACACACACACACACACACACACACACACACACACACACACATACGTGCATATACATGGAGTGGGATTATTTTTCCATACCATGCGCATGCCATGGAACTTCCATGAGACCTGTTTAGCTGGACTTTGCAAAGGGACAATCATGGTGCACGATAACATGGCACAAATCTGTGGATGCTTGCCTGGTTAACACCAGAAGATCTAGAGCTGCTCGATTATGAGAAAAATTAATATCACCATGATTTCAGTCAATACTGATATCACATTATTTTAACACCAGACAATCCCACAAGTGAGAGAGTCTGGAGGCTACCTATAGCAATTTCTTGTAGGAAAACAATGGCCAATGGTCGTTCATTGGGCGTTACGGATGTGTTGATTGGCATATGAAAGTGAAAGCCCATTGGGAAACTCCAACTCCCATTGTCATTGTGACACAGCACTCCACAGCACACAAGTGAACACTGCACACTGCACACAAAGAAATTGCATTTATGCCTCACCCGTGCAAGGGGGCAGCCCTCAGTGGCGCCCCATGGGGAGCAGTGCGGTGGGACGGTACCATGCTCAGGGTACCTCAGTCATGGAGGAGGATGGGGGAGAGCACTGGTTGATTACTCCCCCCACCAACCTGGCGGGTCGGGAGTCGAACCGGCAACCTCTGGGATGCAAGTCTGACGCCCTAACCGCTCACCCATGACTGCCCGCAACCCATAGCCCATCGTATAAATTGTATCTATTCAATCAAACTGCAGTCATCGCCTTTCCTTCCCTCCCCACTCTCTGATTGGAGCCCAGCATCTGGAACCCTCACTGAGGAATAGAATCCATGCTGTCTTTCAGATAGTAATGATGGTGCAAAGTAGAGGATGACATTTTTCAGGAATTCCCGTGGGTCCCGCGTGTCCTGCAGGATTCCCGCGGGATGGGAGTCAAAATTTTTAAGATGAACGGGAGCGGGCAGGAGCGGTAATAAAGATGAATGGGAGCGGGCAGGAGTGGGAATAAAAATGAATGAGAGTGGGAATGCTTGCTTATTTTTCATTAAAAAAGCCTATAAAACGGGAGTGGGATTGATTTTGAGTGGGAGTGGGCAGGATTGGGAGACATTCTTTTCAGGACGGGATGGGATGGGATTTGTTTCTTTTACTCCACTCCGGGATGGGACGGGATGGGATTTTTTTTCTGGGACCGGGATGGGACGGGAGTGAAAATCCACTCCCGTGTCATGCTCTGTCATGTTTGTTTGCATGTTATGTGGATGCTGCTGTACACACAATGCAGTTGAGTGTAGCTGATGTTGCAGTGAGCAGTTGATGCACTTATGGCTTACGGACATGTGCAAACACCTTCAGCCTTTTATTTGGTGTATTGTGTGATAGGCTGGTTCAGATATACTGTGATGGCATTGTAATTGCTGGTTGGTTGAAGATTGAACAGTGATGTGTGTGTGTGTGTGTGTGTGTGTGTGTGTTTGTGGAGGGGTGGGTGGGAGGTACATGTCTGCGATTCTGTGTCTCCTTTCTGTTACCGTCTGGGTCTTTTGTCCATGTGTGTGTGTGTGCAGGGCCACTGACAGCTTTGTCCCAGAACAAAATCATCTGAAAGGGCCCCCCTCTCAATATATACAATGTAGTGATGACCCAATGTAGTACATTGTAGTGGTGGTGTCCCCTGTGTATGTGTAGATGTGTGTGTTTGCATTGTATGCCCATCTTTGTGATTTTGGTCTGTCTGTCTGTCTGTCTGTCTGTCTGTCTGTCTGTCTGTCTGTCTGTCTGTCTGTCTGTCTGTCTCTCTCTCTCTCTCTCTCTCTCTCTCTCTCTCTCTCTCTCTCTCTCTCTCTCTCTCTCTCTCTCTCTCTGCCTCTCTCTCTCTCTCTGCCTCTGTGCTTTGTCTATTTGTTGTGTTTCATGTGTAGATGTGTGCGTGGAATGTATTTTCCCTGTGTCTCTTGTGGTTTCTCTCTGTGTGAACACACACACAGACACACACACACACACACACACACACACACACACACACACACACACACACACACACACACACACACACACACACACACACACACACACACACACACACACACACACACACACACACACACACACACACACAGAGCGTCTGTCTTGTTGCCAATGCATATGCATGGCCGCCCTGTGTGTGTGTGTGTGTGTGTGTGTGTGTTCATGTCTGTATTGCTGTATTGTGCGCATGCTTTGTCTTTGGGATTGGGCTGTTGGATGTTGCCAGTGTCCACTCATGTGTAGCCAGCAGCAGCGGGCCGAGCTGAACTGGGCTGAGCTGAGCTGGGCAGTGCAGTCCTGGAAGCCAAGTCATACTCCCTTCATAACAATGTCCAGGGGTGTCCTTCAGGGTGGCTAAAGTGCGACTGAGTCACCAGGGCCCCATGTTTATAGGGGGCCCACACACAGTCCGATTTATGAAGATATGTGGCTTGAGGGATATCCATTGCACCTGATTGTACTTAGAGCCCAATATTTTCTGCTACGCCCCTGACAATGTCTATGTGTGTGTACCCCACTCTCCAGAGAGGAGGCAACATGCGCATCATGTAAGCTTACATCTCCTCTCCCCTCTTCTTTTCCTCTCTTCTCACTCTACTTTCTCATTCTACTCTCTCTCTCTCTCTCTCTCTCCCTCCCTCTCTTTCTCTCTCTCTATTTGTGAGTGTGAGAGCGTAGGTTTGAGTGCATTCATGTGCGTGTGCGTATGTTGTATATTTTCATATTCTTATGTGTGTGTGTGCGTGCGTGCGTGCGTGCGTGCGTGTGTGTGTGTGCGCGTGCGCGCGTGTGTGTGTGCGTGTGTGTGTGTGTGTGTGCGTGTGTGCGCGTGTGTGTGTGCGTGTGTATGCATGTGTACATTGTTATATATCTGCATATTTTTCCTCTTTGTGTGTGTCCACACGTGTGTGCTTGCGTGTGCTTGTGTGTGTGTTCCATGTCTGTGTGTGTTGCATATCTGTGTGTGTGAGAGGCCTTGTCCAGAGTTGATGAGGGGAATAAAAGGCCCTTTAGACTTGAAAGAGGGCCTGAGCAGGGCAGGAGAGGGCTCCTGGGGGGCACTGTCACGTCCAGCTGGAGCCCAGATACCTCCTTACACACACACACACACACACACACACACACACACACACACACACACACACACACACACACACACACACACACACACACACACACACACACACACACACACACACGCATGCGCACGCACACATACACATGCACACATATGGACGCACATACACGCACACACGCACACACAGTGTCTTTCTTGTTGCCAGTGGATACGCCTGGCTGCCCTGTGTGTGTGTGTGTGTGTGTGTGTGTGTGTGTGTGTGTTAATGTGTGTATTGCTGTAATTGTCATTGTATGCTGTACCCTGGCATCACCATGGTCCACCTGAGCCCTATGCCCCAGGCTGAACACACACACACACACACACACACACACACACACACACACACACACACACACACACACACACACACACACACACACACACACACACACACACACACACAGAGTCCAGGCCATCTCTTCTCTTCAGCACAGCTGCAGGGAGCATGTCAGTGCACACAGGCCAGACGCCAGGTCTGAAGAAGGGGAACACACACACACACACACACACACACACACACACACACACACACACACACACACACACACACACACACACACACACACACACACACACACAGATAGATAGATAGATAGATAGATAGATAGATAGATAGATAGATAGATAGATAGATAGATAGATAGAGAAACACACCCACTGAGGGTAACCCACAGCATGTATTTAATGCTGCTGGGGTGAAACTCGCCTTTTAAACATCTGTACGGATAGGCACACACACACACACACACACACACACACACACACACACACACACACACACACACACACACACACACACACACACACACACACACACACACACACACACACACACACACACACACACACACACACACACACACACACACACACAGCCTCACTCACTCACTCAATCACTCACTCACTCACTCACACACAGAAAGAGAGACATGAGAGAGGGAAAGAGAAACAGAGAGAGAGAGACACAAAGACAGAAGTGCAGAGAAAGAGTGAGGAGGAGGAGGGAGAGTGGGAGGAGGAGAGGGTCATGATATGCTTTCCCTGTGTGGACATGACATGGGGCTTACCTTTTTGACCCCGAGTGAGCAGTCTCATCTGGTAAATAGAAGCAGAGAGCAGAGCAAAGGAAGACCAGCAACCTTATATTTCCCTAATGCAAATTCAAAAGCCAGTGACTACAAAGGGAGTTCAGACTGGGAGTTCACTTCATAATACCTTCTCTCTCTAAATCTCTTGTTCCTTGTTCTTAGGAATGTAGACACAAACATCACCACTGTTATACAGACGCAAGGTCAGGCAGGGCAGTATTTGAAGCCTACATCATGTCAGATGGGCCAGCCTTGAAGCCTACGCAGAGTCAGACTGGTCAACTTTGAAGCCAGTTTACTCAGTTTCAGTGTTGGCGTACTTTTTTGCTTGCAGGGGTGTTGCACTCTAGCCTGGGAAAACCCATGCTGCTTTGTACAATCGTTCCGATCTGGAAGACGGCATGGATTCCATCCCTCAGTGAGGGTTCCAGACTTTGAGCTCCAATCAGAGAGCAGTGAGGGGTGGAAAGGTGATGACTGCAGTTTGATTGAATAGATACAACTGACACAATTGGCTATGGGTTGGGCCTAAGAAAAATAAAAGTTTGGTTCCGGTTGGTTGTCAGCTTTGGTCATGGGTCGGTCGAATTTTTTCTTTCTTTTTTTTTCAAATTTTTTTTTTTCAAAAATTTTTTTTTTCTTTTTTTTTTTGTATGTCCGACACCCCCAACCCCCCACATGCGCCAGATTTCGTCATAAACGTTATTGGAACAATGCCAAGGACGATAGTGGAGTGAGGCCTACAGCTAAAGTTACAATGAAATATAATAAGCATTAATGAGCCAATTATAGGTCTACTGACCGTCACCAAAATGAGCATATGATACGTAATAGCCTACCGTTTCTGGCAAAACTTGTCCAGCTGTCAGTTGCCTGACACTGCTATTTTAACTCCTGTAGGCCTATGTCCCGTTTACTTTTTTGATTCCTTTCCATCATCCGTTGTAGACAATATTTTCATTGGGATGAAGGTTCTGGCTGGCAAACATTCTATTTACTCACGTTTTTGTTTTACGCGAGGATGTAGACACCTAAGGCGAGATGAATGTTTTAATGAAGGGTGATTGAGGGGCAGCATCGTCATTGGCATTAAATCATTATTGTAGGAAACTATAGTAATCCTAGGTCTTCAACGAACAGTCGTATTTGTGGCGACATCATCGTTCATTTCAATTTCATTATTTGGAGGAGGTGCGGAGAGTGAGACAGTGGCAGGCGCCCTGCAGAGAGAGAGAGAGAGAGAGAGAGAGAGAGAGAGAGAGAGAGAGAGATAACGGGCGCAGACCAACGGGCTTCTTGGTTAACCAAGCCTTGTGGTAAATGAAAGAATGAAGGAAAACTTGGGCAAAGCATTTCCCTTCTCTCATATTAACTTATTTTCCAAGGTATTGATGCAGTGATACTTAAGTATTGCTATAACGAAAAGCATCTCGTCGAACATGCAGCGCGACTGAATGGAAGCCCTTTTCTTTTTTTAAATCTCTTTTTATTAAACACAAAATACAGTTACATTCTTGGCTCAAGATATAGATTTTGGTGTTTTAAACATTTCAAATTTCACCCAACCCACCACCCCCCACCCCACAGAACTACTGTGCGTCTACCCACAAGATCAATATGCAATACAACATCAGTGAGTCATTTATACATATACATCTTACACCATACAGAAATGGAGAAAAAGAGAAAAAAAATACAAAATACAAATTCAACCAATAAGTAATGAAACAAAAGTAACAATGTATATGCATATATGTACATGTTCCTACCATACATAACAAAAGGGGGGACTGAATAATCATATTCACTTATCTACTGTAGGCCTTGGTCATCAGTTATTGATGGTTTACTCTTGTGGATTCTCGGGAAGTGTCTTGAGCTTTTCAAAATATGTTATAAATGGATTCCAAATACCATACAAGCGGTCTTTGGATCCTCTTAGTGTATATTTAATCTTTTCTAATTTTAGGTACACCATTAACTTAGATCAGTCAGCCATACAGATAACTTTGGTGGGCAGGAAGATTTCCAGTGTAACAGAATTTGTCTCCTAGCTATCAGAGTGGAAAAGGCTATTATATCTTTGAACCTTGAGATACCCCTGTCATCAAGTGGCATGGTTCCAAAAATTGAGGTACATATCAGGCTGACATTCTATTCCTATGGCTTCTGATATTGTTTTGTATACTCCAGACCAAAATGAGTTCAAGGATGGACATGACCAAAACATGTGTGTTAAGGTTCCAGGGGCACTATGACATCTACTACAATTTTCATCCACATTCTCAAATATTTTTGCTAGTCTGGCTTTGGAATAATGCATCCTGTGTAAAATTTTAAACTGGATCAAGGCTAACCGTGCACAGGACGTTGTCCCATTCACCCTACGCACAGCCTCTTCCCATATGCTATCTGGAATTGCTTCTCCCATTTCATTATCCCACTTATCTTTCACCTTAACATGAATATCCTCCCCTTGTGAGGTGATTATGGAGTGAATTCTAGAAATGAGGCCTTTTCGATGAGGAGACAGTGCTAACATATCATCCAAGACAGTAGGCTCTGGTTCATTTGGAAAATGTGGTGTATTGGTAGAAATAAAGTGGCGTATCTGTAAATACCTGAAGTAGTCTGAATTGGTAAGATTAAATTTTACACATATATCATTGAAACTTGCAAAAACCCCTTCCTTATAAAAATCTTTAAACCTGTCAAGGCCTTGTCTTTTCCTGGAAGCCCTTTTCTAACACAACGAGACAATATCAATACATTCAAAAATCGTGGATACTAATAATGTTGTCTGTGTGTTGCATTTCGAGGCGGGTGGTCAGGCTGTGTCAGTGTCGGGTGAGGTAAGGCTATTGACTTATTATTGACAGGCATTTTCGCCAGGTTCCCAAATTATCCTACATTGTAGGCTATTAGTCTGCAAGAACACTATGAGGCAAGTTGTTTAAAACTTACGAGCTACAACGACTACCAATTAGCATGTTGTAGGCTAGCATAATAATTACCGGTAGCCTACAACGTGACCGAGTAGGTGCGCAACTCTGCAGTGACATTTGGGGTTTTCTAATATCAAGCCGGCGGCCCTTATGGCGCGCGCGTGTGTGTTGCTCCTATGTGCATGATAGTCATGCGATGCAAATTCAGTAACTTACAGGCAGGTAGAAATTGAGAGATGGCGAGTTATGGGAATGAAGAAACGTGTTGTGTCTTGTCTATATGAACAACCGTCCACAGAACATCGATATTTTATTGAGGATTCCAAAAACTCAAAAAAAATATTTTGGGTCGCACAAAAAATGATAGGGTCGGTCGGCAACCGGAACCAAAACATTATTTTTTCTAGGCCTTACGTATATACAATACAATACAATCTGTATGTATATGCCAAATGACACATTTGTATGACCAGTGCATGTGAAGAAATTGACAATAAAACCGGCTTAACTTGACTTGATTCGTAACGCCCAATTAAAGACCATGGGCAATCATAAAGGACACCTTTCCTATGAGAAATTGCATAGGTTGGCCTCCCGACTATCCCACGTCTGGTGTTAAACAGTCAAGTTGCACTCCTCCAACTTTGTGTAGTAGTCAGCGTTAACACAGTGAGTGCGTTCCAATATTTGACCTTGCGTCCTCCACTTGTGCTCGTGGCCTCGTACCAGGAAGTAATATGTCGTGATGACGTCACTGACAACAGCATTATAATTCAATATATCGCAAAAGCTCAATTGTAAAGTCATTTTCTCATTTGCAAACTGGATGGTGAATGAAGAATAGTCCCCCAGAAATTGTTGTGGCTAGGATGACAGCGGGGAAACTTAATTGTTTTCTCCACAGAGGCGGGGCATCAGCAAAACGTGAGACCACAAGCACAAGTGGAGGACGCAAGGTTGCATATTGGAATGTACCCTCAGCCTCTCGCTCATGTAACTTAGCATGCCTAGCATTCTGACATGGGTTTTTGGTACGTGCACACACGGCTCTATGCTTATTGAGGGAATTCCCAAAAGTATGTTTTTTTTTTCCTCCTCACTCTCCCCTTCTCCCTCGCTCTCTTTTTTTGGAAACTCCAGTTGGCGCGTAGTCAGCTTCCAGATCAGAAGAGCTGCACATCACATCGCTGCAGCTGAATCTTAATCATCTGCCAAAGTCCCCGCAATCCGCCGTAACAATCCCATCATGTGCTGGGATTAATCAGCCTGGCTTTTTTAGACCTTACTCTCTCTTGTCTGTGTGTCTGTTTGTCTGTCTGTCTGTCTTTCCATCTTTCCTTTTCTCTCTGTTTCTCTGTCTTTTCCTTTTACTATCTCTCTCTGTCTGTCCTGACTCTCTCACTGTCTCTCTGTCTGTCTGTATCTCTCTCTCTCTCTCTCTGTCTGTCTGTATCTCTCTCTCTCTCTCTCTCTCTCGTTCTGTATCTCGCTGTGTTTCTTTGTATCTCTGTATCGCTGTCTCTCTGTCTCTGCCATGATGTCTGTGTCTGTATCTGTCTTGTCTCTGTCTGTCTGTCTGTCTGTCTGTCTGTCTGTCTGTCTGTCTGTCTGACTGTCTGACTGTCTGTCCGTTTGACTCTCTGACTCTGTCTTTCTTTCTGAGTGTTTATGCAGAGCCCCATAGTTGAATTGGAGGATAATGACTTGACAAGCTTATGTTATCAGTTTGGAAGGTCTCGATGCACAATGACCATATGAGTGTGTTGACTCTTGTGAAATGCGTGGGTAGTTTAGTTGGAGCTCTCTCAATGGAGTGCATAAATGGGGTATGACCATGAAGTGTTTATTTTGGGTACATAGAAGTCGTGGTGAAGAGTGCACGTTCGTCAACACTGGATTCATGAAGTGTGTGTGTGTGTGTGTGTGTGTGTGTGTGTGTGTGTGTGCGTGTGCGTGTGCGTGTGTGTGTGAGTGTGAGTGTGAGTGTGAGTGTGTGTGTGTGTGTGTGTGTGTGTGTGTGCGCATGTGCTTGAAGGACTTTCATGAAGAGAGTGTGTCTATGGAGAGGTGTCTGTCAGCATTCTCTGTGTAAAAATGGACTGTCAGCGAAGTGTGTGTGTGTGTGTGTGTGTGTGTGTGTGTGTGTGTGTGTGTGTGTGTGTGTGTGTGTGTGTGTGTGTGTGTGTGTGTGTGTGTGTGTGTGTGTGTGTGTGTGTGTTCGTGTGTGTATGTGTGTTCGTGTGTGTGTGTGTGTGTGTGTGTGTGTGTGTGTGTGTGTGTGTGTGTGTGTGTGTGTGTGTGTGTGTGTGTGTGTGTGTAGAAGACAAGTGGCTTTCATGACTATTGTGTGTGTTGGAGAGTGGCTTTTAGTGTGTGTGTGTGTGTGTGTGTGTGTGTGTGTGTGTGTGTGTGTGTGTGTGTGTGTGTGTGTGTGTGTGTGTGTGTGTGTGTGTGTGTGTGTGTGTGTGTGTGTGTGTGTGTGTGTGTGTGTGTGTGTGTGTGTGTGTGTGTGTGTGTGTGTGTGGGAGAGACGGTGGCTTTCATGACAAGAGTGTGTAGGTGGTGGACTTTCTGTGCTTCATGGCTCCAGCTGGCTGTTCTGCAGAGGATTCATAAGAGATGTTTCAACACACACACACACACACACACACACACACACACACACACACACACACACACACACACACACACACACACACACACACACACACACACACACACACACACACACACACACACTTTTTAAGTCAGTCACACATACATTTGGGTATTTCATGCATAGTTGACTGACTCTGAGTTGACTCATAGAAAAGAGTAGTCTTTTTTTTTTTTTTTTTACAAACTTAACATTGAAGCTGGTAAAAAAACTGACATGTGTTTGTGCTTTTCCCTATAGGCAATGCATGATTACATACAGTGAACATCTGAAAAACTAAAATGTCAGTCAAGTCAAGTACTCTGTCCATCATGTAAACTGCGTTTGTGGCTTTTTCTGTTTGCTTTATCCATACAGACTTTGCTGACCTTGTGTACCGTAGTCCCAGAAGGGAGCTGCAGGTCAACTCTGTACTGCGAGAGGTTACAATCGAGCGGTATTAAAAATTGGGCCAGAGCCCAATAACATAACACGGCACAACACAGCTTTGCCTCCTCACCTCAGCACTACAGCTGAGCTCCTCTTGCTGTGGTATTTTTAGTAATAAGCCACACTACAACAGAGTGAGTGATTGACCATTTTGTGGTTAAATTCCATTTTGTGACTAAAGAAGTCACCCCCCTCTGTTCAAAAGCTCAATTTGAAAAACGGTAAACCTTGTTTTATTTTACAAACTCACAGACACACACACACACACACACACACACACACACACACACACACACACACACACACACACACACACACACACACACACACACACACACACACACACACACACACACACACACACACACACACACACTTGGATTATTTCAGGGATTTTAAAGTCCCCTAGGACAAGTGAATGGGACAGTTTTTCTTGCATAACATGACTATTACAATGTGAGCATTGACGCATCCCATAAAACCCATGTATGTACAGTAGTAATAAAAAAGAACGGAGCAGTAGATGGAAAATGGTGCAACTGGCATCTAAATCAGAAGCAAGGCAAATGTATTCCCCAGACTGTTGGAATAATACAATAAGAGGGGCGATACGATTCATACGAGACAAATTTATTTCCAAAGGCCAGTAAAAATGAAGAAAGACTGCTGTGTTAACATATTTGAGTCCACAGGAGAAACGAGCAGTCACAAAATCACATTTTTCACGATTATACCCTAGGTTTTTTTTCCACAAAACTGAATACACTTAAAATTGAAATTAAACATATTTGTTACATTCCCTTCTGAGCTGTACAACCTTACAAGCTTCTCTCGTGGACTTTGCATTTATTATTTTACTGGTCAATTATTAATGAATAGACGCAAAAAATGAAATTAAACAAATTCATTACATTCTCTCAGTGTCTGCATTGTATGACCACACCCACGTCTCCCACGGACTAATTTATTCCGCAGATCAGTAAAATAAAGTAAGATTGCTACGCACACGGGCATATTCATTTCCACGCGCTGCCAAAAGAAAGCGCTAGTCGAGTGTAAACATATTTATTTCAGCGTCTGCCGCAATAACACAGGCGAGGGCTGTAAACATTCTGTTGTTGCCGTGGTTATGAGGTGCAAGAGGAACGTAAGCAGGGCTGCTGAGCTGAGCTGCCACAGAGTGATTTATTTAACAGGAGCTGATTTGTTGACGTGCGCTTTTCTCTTTTGAGCGCCAACACAGAGAATGTGGAATCAGATCTTCGTCTTCCTCCTTCTGCACACATACTTGCAAAGGCCCGTTTACACACACATACGGTACACACAGTCACAGACAGACACACACACACACACATGCGCGCACACAGACACACGTACGCACATCAGATCATCATCCTCCTCCTTCACGCACTTGTGCACGCACACACACACACACACACACACACACACACACACACACACACACACACACACACACACACACACACATGCACCAGATACTGTGCAATCAGATCATCCTCATCCTCTCTCCTGTCTCCGTGGTACGGCTCCACCCTCCCCCCCTCCTCTTCCTCCTCCTCCCAGCTGTCAGCGTTGTCATGGCAGCACCTCTCGGAGGCCCCCGGCGGGCGGCGTCCGCAAGATTAAGCGCTCCGCTCCACTCCGCTCCGCTCCACACTGCACTGCACTACTGCGGCCCTGCCGACCGAGCACCCGCCCGCCCGTCTGCCCATGTGTGTGTGCGTATTGTGTGTTTGTGTGTGCATGTGTAGGAAAAGGATGTGTGTGTGTGTGTGTATGTGTGTCTGGTCATAAGTGTGTGTGCCCAAGCGTGTGTGTGTGTGCCCATGTGTGTTGGAAAAGTGTGTGTGTGTGTGCCTGTGCGTGTGTGCAGTGCACACATGCATGTGTGTTGGAAAACTGTTTGTGTGTGTGTGTATGTGTGTTGGAAAAGTATGTGTGTGTGTGTAAGATTAAAACACACTGCAGCGGTCCTGCTGACCAAGTGACTGCCCTTGGTGCCGCGATGCCATATAAATATCTCCTCAAGAGATGGTTGCTGGGGAGGGTGCGTCAGGAAAAGTGTGTGTGTGTGTTAGGGAAGTGTGTGTGTGTGTGTGTGTGTGTGTGTGTGTGTGTGTGTGTGTGTGTGTGTGTGTGTGTGTGTGTGTGTGTGTGTGTGTGTGTGTGTGTGTGTGTGTGTGTGTGTGTGTGTGTGTGCGCGTCCTGTGGGATGGAGGGGGCTTCAGGGCCTCGTGTCCCATCTCCAGCCTGGACATTGACACACACACACACACACACACACACACACACACACACACACACACACACACACACACACACACACACACACACACACACACACACACACACACACACACACACACACACTCATACAGACACACACATGCTAGCATAAAGACACACACACACACACAAGCAAGCATACATGGTCGGGCACACATGCATACACACAAAAACACACACACACACACGCTGGACCGTGGCCCGCTGCGCTGCTCTCTTCGCTTTGATGGCGCTCCAGCTCGGCCAACCTGGAATCCAATCCGGCCAGGCGGCAGCCCGCAGCCCACAGCCCACAGCCCACAGAATCCAGAGAACATTCCGCCGAGAATTTGGAATGTAAGACAAATCAAGGCAGTGGTGCAGAAGACTGGCAACAAGCGCTGCCACAGTCGATGCCACAGCCACAGTCACCGCCACTGTAGCAAATGATCCACGTTTGCTAATCTATCTTTTATCTATTCATCTATCCGCTTTGCTAATCTATCTTTTATGCCGCCGTATTAGCCCACGCGCCAGATTTATCTGGATTGGCGTTGTCCCGTTGTCGCCACACATATGTGGCGTGTATATATATCCCACACGTACATGCGTACGGATGTACAATGTAATGTACAGTAGGCCTATCTAGTACGTAAATCCGTTCGGCATCAATAGGATGGTTGTATTAATCTGCACATAAGTACAATTCATTAATCTTGTTTGTCAGGGACTGTGGATTTATCACCCACTCAGCTGTTGGAGCGTGTGTGCGTGCACACACACACCAAGAGGGAGAGAGCGAGCGGGTAGCCTATACTGTACTGTATGTATATATATTAAAACCCAACTCACCTGGTTTAGTCCTCATTTACAGTCATAGGATGCGTTCACAGCATCCCTAGGAGGGAGAGGGAGAGGGAGAGAGAGAGAGAATCTGTATAGTGTGTTCTAATGGTGTCATTTGACAGGCATATGTTAAAGGACAGGGGTGTGTGTGTGTGTGTGTGTGTGTGTGTGCATGGCAGAGAGAGCTCAAGAGAAAGAAAGATGGCCATTTCTCCATCTCGTGCGTCTGTAGGTCATGATGCGGTGAAGTCTGTGGGAGATGTGTACTGTACTAATGATGTCAACTGTGTGTTGAGGAAGTGTTGGTGATTTCTGTGTGGACTTTTTATAACAAGATGACTAACTGTGTGTTGGTCGTGAGTGTGTGTGTTTGTGTGTATATGTTTGTGTGAACTTGACTTTTTGTAATAAGATGGCTAACTGTGTGTTGGTTGTGTGTATGTGTTTGTGTGTGTGTGTTGGTCGTACGTGCGTGCGTGCACATGCGTGTGTGTGTGTCTGTGTGTGTGTGTGTGTGTGTGTGTGTGTGTGTGTGTGTGTGTGTGAGTGTACAAGGTACATAGCTTTGGCTCCCGCGATGCCTGCCACCACAGCTCCTGGTGGCCTTAAAAATAGCCTTTTCCCAGGCTCCTGGATATTATTTATGAGGATTAATGAGCTGGTGCATATTTCATTCACCACTGTGTGGCGGGCCACAGGCCTCATCAAGGCGCCATTGACCACATGGTGCAGTAACCATTGGCCATATTGCTCATGTCACCCACCGCCAGGGTTGCCAGATGAGTCGGACGATTTCCAGCCCAAAAAATGCGCAAAACACGCCTGGAAGCACTAAATTCTGCCCAATTTGAACTAAATCCCATTCATTTCTGTGGTCTGCAAAAAAATCTGTCCAAATGCCCTTTTTATTGCCGTATTTTACCCGCAGACGGTCATCCTAAGCAGCCCAGTTGGGTGAGAAACCGCCCAATCTGGCAACACTGCCCACCAGCTGCGGAGGCGGGAGGAGTAGACGTCCACAGCTCTGCTTGATGTTAGTTGCCAAATGTGTGATCTCTCTCTATATGTAATGTCTGTCATGTCTGTTGCTGTGTGGATGTGGCGCGTTGGCTGTTCTTATTAGATGACTGCAACATGGGTTAAGTGTCTCTCTTCACAGAGTGAGTATGTGTGTGTGTGTGTGTGGTCGTTTATGTGTGTGTGTGCATATTAATTTTTGTGTCCCTAATGTTAGATCACTGATCACTTCTGTGTGTGTGTGTGTGTGTGTGTGTGTGTGTGTGTGTATGGGGGGAGGAGCACTTCTCTGCACTGGCCTCTGTGTGTGTGTGTGTGTGTGTGTGTGTGTGTGTGTGTGTGTGTGTGTGTGTGTGTGTGTGTGTGTGTGTGTGTGTGTGTGTGTGTGTGTGTGTGTGTGTGTGTGTGTGTGTGTGTGTGTGTACCTCCACTGCATGTCATAGATCACTGGCAGTGTGTCATTTAAGCTCCATCCATCCGCCATTGCCCCTATTAATATTCCTGACTCAGATTTGTGCCCCGAAGATTTCATGCATATACCCTGTGTGTGTGTGTGTGTGTGTGTGTGTGTGTGTGTGTGTTTGTGTGTGTGTGTGTGTGTGTGTGTGTGTGTGTGTGTGTGTGTGTGTGTGTGTGTGTGTGTGTGTGTGTGCGCGCGCGCGCACGCATGTGCATGCGCATGTGCATGCATGTGTGTGTGGTTTTACTGTATTTGTGTGTTTATGTGCAAATGTGTGCACTGTGTTTGTCCTGTATATTGTGTGTGTACTCTATACTCTGTGTGTGTTAGTGGAGTGTGTGAGTGCGCTGTGTGTGAGTGTGTTAGGGGAGCATGTTTATTGTGTGTGTGTGCGCGCATGCTGTGTATGCATACATACTGTATATGCTAGGGGAGCGCGTGCGTGCGTGCGTGCGTGCGTGGTAAGGGAGCATGTGTGTGTGTAAGGGAGCATGTGTATTCTGTGTGTGTGTGTGTGTGTGTGTGTGTGTGTGTGTGTGTGTGTGTGTGTGTGTGTGTGTGTGTGTGTGTGTGTGTGTGTGTGTGTGTGTGTGTGTGTGTGTGTGTGTGTGTGTTGACGTTGGGGTCAGGGCAGTGGCGTCAATATGTGCGATGGCGAGGTGTAGGGGCGGTCCCTCCCAGGCAGGAGTGGGCTGCCGGCCGCTTGGTTGCCATAGCGCTGTGATTGATGGCTCGGTCGTCCGCGGCGACGCGTCGGAATGCTCACGCAGCAGCAGCCACACATCACACCTCTCACCTCCGCCCGTCAATCACTTGGCACTGCTCCACAGGGACACACACACACACATTTATCCACACGCACACGGCACACGCACACACACACACACTCGCATTGATGAACGCACACGCACACACACACACACACACACACACACACACACACACACACACACACACACACACACACACACACACACACACACACACACACACACATATCCTCGTACACACATTCACGTGCAGACAAACACACATCCATGCACACACACACACACACACACACACACACACACACACACACACACACACACACACACACACACACACACACACGCAAACATACAAACATAAACAAATGCCAGAAAATATAGACACAACTGCACATAAATAAAAATACACACTAACATGCTTGCACAGTTTCAGACGTAAATTCATCTTGTGAACAGTATACACCGATACACAGGTTTTAGTCAATGTCATTTTGTGACTTTGCTATTTTGTGACATGCAAGGATCGTTTACTGGTCACATACATAGAGCTACTTCAGTGAAAATTACACATGCACGTGCCATGTACAATCGTATTACTTTTCACGCGCACACACACACACACACACACACACACACACACACACACACACTGACACAGCGGGCTTGTCTAAACATATGGGAATTGGTTGCTAATACAGTAGATATTGATTTGGGATTGATCGGTAATTGATTAATGTCTGAAACACTGGCTCTGCTTGTTTTCATCACGCTGGGTTATAGACCATTGGACACCTCCATTAGGCTGCCATGGCATGTGAATGTTTGCTTGAGCATTTTGGGATTAGTTGACTAGTTAGTAGGGGTGGGAAATATATCGAGATTTGAGATATATTGAGAAGTAGATTTTGCTACTAGTTGACATATGCTACTGGGTGGGAGACGTGACGCCTTGTTTTTTCGTAACATTGGTTTAAAAACCTTCAAAACTGTTATTTTCCTTTAAAAAACAAAATCAATGAAAGAAGATGTGGTACATTATGTTTCATATTAGTCTTAGATGAGAAGAAACATTTTTGTTAAGATTTATGTAAAGGTTTATATGTCAAATTCCCTGCGGTGTGACTGTAACATTAATGAAACAATATATAATAATATATATATATATTAGCCAACAACATTTTGAATAATGTATGAAGCTTTTGGCATGATTGCATAAATCTTAACTTTAGATTAAGATATGTGAATGTGGAAAAAACTCAAGACAGTAATATTAACTACAAGTTCAATTTCGTAACACAAATTGCGTCCTGTGGGGTGACATGTATGTCAATGTTTGTGAATGGGCAGCTGCAAGGCCAACTACAAGGGTCTTAAAGACTGGCTCCTAACCAGTCAGTACCTCAGTTATTGGAGAGTGCTGTGGAAGTTTAAGGTGACTCTTAACCTCTTAATATGTCTTCATATTGCAATCTTTCTGTCATGCAATGCTTAGGTTCATTTTATGGTTTCCTGTGGTGTGACTGCTCTTATAGGAGGAAAAACTGTTTTTTTTTATTAATGAAAACACATATTAAGATTAAACACAATATCATTATCAAGTTAGCATGAGCTTAGATGTCAGTCATGTGTGGGTGGTTGACGTTTAAGGGCGTAACACAAAAAAAAAAAAAGTTTTTCAAATTCCTGAAAAAAGTGATGGATAAAAATTGGAAAAAAATAGAAAAAAATAAAGCACTTAGTGGTCTGTGGAATTTCACCTTATTTTTGCCATTTTTGGAAAAATGTGTCCTGCATCAACACATAGCATAGGCATGTCACACCGCAGGAAAATGGAGTCACACCACAGGGAATTCACTGCATTATGGTCATTTTAATCCTTTTGTATACATGACTGACATCTGAGCTCATGCTAACTTGATAATGATATTGTGTTTAATCTTAATATGTGTTTTCATTAATAAAAAAAACTTTTTTTTCCTCCTAAAAGAGCAGTCACACCACATGACACCATAAAATGAACCTAAGCATTGTGTGACAGAAAGATTGCAATATGAAGACATATTAAGAGGTTAAGAGTCACCTTAAACTTCCACAGCACTCTCCAATAACTGAGGTACTGACTGGTTAGGAGCCAGTCTTTAAGACCCTTGTAGTTGGCCTTGCAGCTGCCCATTCACAAACATTGACATACATGTCACCCCACAGGACGCAATTTGTGTTACGAAATTGAACTTGTAGTTAATATTACTGTCTTGAGTTTTTTCCACATTCACATATCTTAATCTAAAGTTAAGATTTATGCAATCATGCCAAATGCTTCATACATTATTCAAAATGTTGTTGGTTAATTTATATATATATTTTTATATATTGTTTCATTAATGTTACAGTCACACCGCAGGAAATTTGACATATAAACCTTTACATAAATCTTAACAAAAATGTTTCTTCTCATCTAAGACTAATATGAAACATAATGTACCACATCTTCTTTCATTGACATTTGTTTTTTAAAGGAAAATAACAGTTTTGTAGGTTTTTAACCAATGTTACGAAAAAACAAGGCGTCACGTCTCCCACCCGTATACAAAAGGATTAAAATGGCCATAATGCAGTGAATTCCCTGTGGTGTGACTCCATTTTCCTGCGGTGTGACATGCCTATGCTATGTGTTGATGCAGGACACATTTTCCCAAAAATGGCAAAAATGAGGTGAAATTCCTTATACCACTAAGTGCTTTATTTTTTTCTATTTTTGTCCAATTTTTATCCATCATTTTTTTCAGGAACGCCACTGACCGTTTTACAGTCGTAATTGGTGATGATGGACAGGTCTAGATTGTGATTGGTTGAGGTGGACAGGTCCAGGTTTTGATTGGTTGAGGCGGACAGGTCTAGTTTTTGATTGGATGTTAGGGGTTAAGGTCAGGCTGTGATTGGGTGAGTTAGTGAGGGTAGAGAAGTGAAGTGACGTGTTCTCTGCTGGAGAAAGGTCATGTGACATGGGATGCTGCCCTCACTGCCTCTGGCCGCTATTAATGTTGAAATGCTACTATTGATTTGCACTTTAGCGCGCGGACTCACACACAGCTCGCGCGCACACACACACACACAAACACACACAGCACACGTGCACACACACGTGCACGCGCACAGTCACACACAGCACACACACAGCACACTATGTTCTCATTCATACCACACACACACACACACACACATTCACACCTATGCACGCCTATGGACACACACACACACACACACACACACACACGCACACACGCACACAGGCAGCACACACACGCACACAGGCAGCACACACACGCACACAGGCAGCACACACACAGCACACTGTGTTCTCATTCACACCACACACTCGGACACACACACACACACAGACACACGCACACACACACCTTAGCGCGCCTACGGACACACAAACAGAGACACAGACACACACCTGCTTGAGTTCATCAGGCGAGATTGCTAGATTGCTCCCATCTGCTCGGCTCAGCAGGGGGTGTGGAGACTTCACCTCACCTCGCCTCTCCTGTCTTTACATCTTTCCTTTACTCCAATTTCTTCTTCGTTCATTTCCTTTCCTTTACTCTCCCTGACTCTTTTCTACCTCTCCTCTCCTCTCCTCTCCTCTCCTCTCCTCTCCTCTCCTCTCCTCTCCTCTCCTCTCCTCTCTCCTCTTCTCTCCTCTGTCCTCTTCTCTCCTCTCCACTCTCCTCCTCTATCCACTCTTCTCATTTCTCCTCTCTTCTCTCTGCCTTTCTCTTATTTTTATTTCCTTTCCTTTCCTTTCCTTTCTCATATACTTCCCTCCTTTACTATCATTTATTTTCCTTTCTCCTCCTTTCCTCTCTCCTCTCCCCCCTGTGTACAGTCTACACTTTTCGCCTTACTTTTCTTGTGCTCCTCTCTTCTCCAGTCCTCTTTTCTTGTGCTCTTCTCTTCTCCACTCCTCTTTTTTGTGCTCCTCTCTTCTCCAGTCCTCTTTTCTGCTCCTTTCTTCTCCACTCCTGTTTTTTTGTGCTCCTCGATTCTCAAGTCCTCTTTTCTTGTGCTCCTTTCTTCTCCAGTCATCTTTTCTTGTGCTCCTCTCCTCTCCTCTCCTCTCCTCTCCTCTCCTCTCCTCTCCTCTCCTCTCCTCTCCTCTCCTCTCCTCTCCACTCTTGTTTCCTTGTGCTCCTCTCCTCTCCTCTCCTTTCCTCTTTTCTGCTCCTCTCTGCTCTGTAATTAATTAATTCACTAACCAATTCAGATGAAACAGGTGAAGCCATGTGCGAGTGAGAGAAGGGATATGTCGTGTGTGTGTGTGTGTGTGTGTGTGTGTGTGTGTGTGTGTGTGTGTGTGTGTGTGTGTGTGTGTGTGTGTGTGTGTGTGTGTGTGTGTGTGTGTGTGTGTGTGTGTGTGTGTGTGTGTGTGTGTGTGTGTGTGTGTGTGTGTGAGAGAGACAGAGACATGTGTGCGTGCGTGTGTGGAATCAATCTATCTACGATCACACTGTAAAGTGGATTAGTGCAACATGTGATGAGATGTCAGCGTTAAAGCAGATATAAATATAGCCGCACCGATGATGCCAATCAAGCACACACACACACACACACACACACACACACACACACACACACACACACACACACACACACACACACACACACACACACACACACACACACACACACACACACACACACACACACGCTACGCAATAAGAAGACTAACATACTGATGGGCAACACACACACACACACAGGGACACACACACACACACACACACACACACACACACACACACACACACACACACACACACACACACACACACACACACACACACACACACACACACACAGTTATTTAATCTGGTTTTACACAGCTTCCTGCATATACATATAATTATCTTACTCCAGCTAACGAAGCCCCTTGTCATTCCATGTTCCAAGATGTAACTGTAGGGCGTGCGTGCGTGCGTGCGTGCGTGCGGAATGAGCCTTCTGACCAGCACAATGGAGTTCATTTATAAACCAGCAACTGGAGACCCACCGGTACCCAGCAGACCTGCCATCTCTTGCTTAGACACACACACACACACACACACACACACACACACACACACACACACACACACACACACACACACACACACACACACACACACTGAGCTATTATTTAAGACTGTGAATGTGCATGCCACGCACGTGAGGTGTGTATGTGTGTGTGGTGTGTTGAATGAGAAGCCATTATTATTGAAGACGTGTGTGCTTGCATTCCTATTGTATGGTACTGTGCATGTGTGTGCATTACGTATTCACGCTTTTTGTGTTTTATTGATTTATTGTAGGGGTTAAAACAGAGAGCTGGAAACAGGGTGGAGAGAGAGAGAGAGAGAGAGAGAGAGAGAGAGAGAGAGAGAGAGAGAGAGAGAGAGAGAGAGAGAGAGAGAGAGAGAGAGAGAGAGAGAGAGAGAGAGAGAGAGAGAGAGAGAGAGAGAGAGAGAGAGAGAGAGCTAATGTTAAGAGGTGAATGGGGTGGTTGAGCAATTGGGAAAGAGAACACAGAGGCTGGAGACAGAGAGAGGTGGAAAGATAGGGGGAGAGATGGAACGAAAGAGGGAGAAGGCCAAGAGAGAGAGATGTAGAGAGAGAGAGAGATGGAGAGAGATAGATGGAAAGAGAGAGAGAGATAATGTTAAGAGGTGAATGGGGTGATTAAGCGAGGGGGAGAGAGGGATAGGGGAGGGAGGATAGAGATGGAGAGATAGAGGGAGGGAGAGAGGGTCAAGAACGAGAGAGGGATAGTGAGGGGACCAAGAGAAGACAAAAGGGGATGTGTTTGTTGTAGGCCTTCTATTGACACATGGATTTCTGGAGATTAGCCTGGCAGATCAAGGGGTGTGTCTGTGTCTGTGTCTGTGTCTGTGTCTGTGTGTGTGTGTGTGTGTGTGTGTGTGTGTGTGTGTGTGTGTGTGTGTGTGTGTGTGTGTGTGTGTGTGTGTGTGTGTGTGTCTCTCTGTGTGTCTCTCTGTGTGTCTCTCTGTGTGTGTCTCTCTCTGTGTTTTTGTGCCTGTGCCTGTGTGTTTGTGCCTGTGCCTGTGCCTGTACCTGTGCCTGTGTGTGTACCTACAGGACTGTACTCCAACATGACACAGCACTAAAAGCACAAAACACCCACAAAAGCCCAAAGTCCTGTTGCCTTAGATTCCCACCTTAAAGCATCCCTTGGTGAATTTCCACATTGGTTGCCCTACATCTTGCAAGCGGACTCGCCTCGCATTTGAATGAGAGAGACACTAGTACTCTCCTTTGCTCTGACATCAGCCGGCCGGTTTGGGGATGACCCGTACCTCTGGCAGTCAGAAACAATTTGCATTGGCCTAGTTTAGTGTTTAGTTCTGTCAGAACCATTTCAGTCAAGAAACACAAGAGAAGAATATAAATTAAATTTCTTTTATTGAAATGATGAATTACATTTGGCGGTATTTGGCAAACTCCAACTCCCATTGTCATTGTGACACAGCACACCACAGAACACAAAGTGTTCACCCGTGCAAGGGGGGCAGCCCCCAATGGCGCCTGAAAGGGAGCAGTGCGGTGGGACGGTACCATGCTCAGGGTACCTCAGTCATGCAGGAGGATGGGGGAGAGCACTGGTTAACTATTCCCACCCACCAACCTGTGTGTTGGGAAGTTGAAAATGTGTGCCCTGCTGTGGCCTAAGGGTAGGACACTGGGTTACTACTCCAGCGACCCGGGTCAATTCTGGAACGGGTCATTCGCCGATCCTTCCCTGTCTCTCTCATCCCATTCACTTCCTGTCTCTCCTCCACTTTCCTGCCAAATGGCAAAAAACTCTAAAAAAAAATGTTTTTAGTTGATAATGTGTGGATAAGTACAATCCTGTGTGAAGCACTGTCTTCCTTTGAGGTCAGCTTACATAAGGAGGTAAAGGTGTTTGTTCTGTGGATGGAAGCACAATTTCCAAAACACAGCACAGTTTTTAAGCTTGTTGTTGTGTAAGGAACTATGTTTTTCATCTTGCATGACTTTGTGGGTGTGTGTGTGTGTGTGTAGCACAGAAGTTAGGTGCGTGTGGGTGATTGTGATTGTGCGCATTTGTGAGTGTGTGTGTGTGAGTGTTTTTACGTGTGTTTGTGCGCGCATGTGTGTGAGTGAATGCACACGTGTGTGTGTGTGTGTGTGTGGGAACAGGAAGAGAGAGGCTGGGGCACTGGGACAGCAGCTGACCCTCCAACAGGCGGCAGGCCAGGACATTTAAGCACACACTCCATGCACTTACACACACACACACACACACACACACACACACACACACACACACACACACACACACACACACACACACACACACACACACACACACACACACACACACTTCATGCACTTAAAACGCACGCACTCACACAGAGCACAAGAGGCCAGCTGTCTCTCTCTGTCCTCTGCTGCCCCCACCTGGCCACTGAGAGAAATCACATCATACTGTAGAATATGATGACTCAAATTCCAATGAGATTTCATTGAGTTTTCAAAATAAAGACAGACACTCATCTTCTGGACATTGCCACAGATGTGAATGTTTATTTGTCCTGGTTTAGACACAATAGATCGCCTGTATA
>NC_085865.1:48824994-48832494 GCF_034702125.1 Engraulis encrasicolus
GCTAGGGACACATACACGTGAATTTGCCCAAGCAAAGCGAACATCGCCATTCATTCCTATGAGGACGGCAAAGGCAAGCGAACAGGAGCGAAGCGAAGCAGAGTTTAATATTAGGCAAATGAGGAGCAAATTTGGCTCACATAACTGTTTCATTCCATTTGATTAGCCGCGACGACCTGTTGAGCTGTCAGAATGGAACGCTGAATTTTGCCTCTCTTCGCTTCACTCGTTTCGCATATATACTGTATGTCCCTAGAGAAAGAGTGAGAGAGTGAGCGAATAAATTCATAAATGACTGAATTAGGGATGCACGATACCACTTTTTTGAAAACCGATACGAGTACGAGTACATTAATGTCTGTACTTGCCGATACTGAGTACCGAAAACAGTACTTTTACCCACAACATATAATGAAAATGCACATCCTTTTTTTCCACCTGTGATATTTGTTTTACTTTCCATTTCCTTGTACATTTAAACTTAAGTTAGTAAATGTATGAGGTAGCATTTTTCCCCCATGTTGCTTTCAAGTCAATGGAACGTGATGAGATGTATTGATTCATGTAATAGTATTATCGGTGCCTGGTATCGGTAAGTATTTGACGAGTACGAGTATGAGTATAATGAGCAAGTGTCTTGGGTGATACCGATACCAGTATTGGTATCGGTGCATCCCTAGAATGAATGTCTTGTTTATTGTATCGTGCCATGTGAGTTGCACAGGAAGAAGGGGAGATGAGGAGAAATGGAGAGGTTGCAGAGAGGTTGAAAAAGATGAATGGAGAGGATGTGGAGATGGGGAGGAAATGGAGAGAGGCATAGAAGGGGGAATAAGAGAAATGGTGAAAAATGGCATAGTGAACCAATGGGGTGAACTTGTTAAATATTTTATTGATACTGTCTGTGAATATTCTTTTTTATTTCATTTTATTTTAGTTGTACATAAGTAAAGGCTTGAAATATGTTTCATTCCATCCACAGTTGCAGCTCCTTAGTCTTTTCAAGCTCCTAGAGGTCTAGATGTTTACAAGTGAATTATTGCTGGCATTTTGAATACCACGTGAGTGAGCCTGGGAGAGAGAGAGAGAGAGAGAGGGAGAGAATGAAATGAAAAAAAAATGAAATGAAAATGTTGTTTTTGAAAAAAAGTGTTTTATGACTGAACCAGAACGAGAGGGCTTGAACCAGAAGGAGAGGCGATGACAGAGCATTGATGATTTGGCGAAACAATGGGATAAACTTGATTGTTTTGTTGTTTCTGATGCTCGGGGACGGGGACATATTGCGAGAGGGAGAGAGAGAGAGAGAGAGAAGGAGAGAGAGAAAGATGGAGCGATGTTATGCCATTATTGTGAAGCAGAATAAAAAGAGAGGGAAGGAGGTGAGCAGAGGGCAGTGATGGGTGAATGAAACAGATCAGCAATCAGGGATAAAACCAGATGATTGTTTTTACTGTTGCTGGTGTTTGGAGTTAGCCTGGGCGAAAAGCCGACTGTTGACTGTCAAACAGTCTGGCAAAAGCCAAGAGGAACCCGTCTCCGTGGAGGGTGGGAGATGGTCTGATCTTACTCTGCTATTTAAATTCATTGGAGATCCAAATTCAAATTAAAACCCGTATTGTGCTTTATTAGCATGACTGTTACGATATAGTGTCGCAAAAGCATACAAATAACAAAACAAAAGTGTGAATAGTGTTACCTTACCAATTAGTAATGGACTTCGCGGGTGAGTTCTGCGTCACCACTCTCAACTGTTTGCTGATTGGCTAAACGCTGAGAGAACCGAGCTGGAGGCTTTTGCCAGACGATGTGCGGAGCCAAAGTCTTTGGGTGGAGTCATAGAGGTAGAAAATAACACTAGAGGTGACCCCACCCACCTTTTTACGGCAATCTGTAGCAGCCATTATCTGTAGGTAGATCAGAGAAATGGAAATTAACGGAGAAGGAGGCTCACCTCTGTCAAAAATGGCTTAATCATGTGAAAATGTCCATCAACACACTATACAAGGACAATAGATATAGTGTGTTGCTAACTATGTTCATAAAATATATAATTTGATTTTTAAATGTATTTTATTGACTCATATGATTTAAGTAGATATTTAGCCTGACATTTCAAATCTGGTCTTTGATTAATGTGTTACTTCATATTCACACAGTTTTAGTCCATTTTTGACAGGGGTGGGCGTGTTCTCCATTGACTTGCATTGACTGAAGGTGCCTACACTACCTACGGAAGTTGGGAAGCTCCGTGTGCCATTTCCCAGTGCTGTCGCAAATTGCTGTGTCACCTCTAGTGTTATTTTCTACCTCTATGGGTGGAGTACATAGGATGTCGTCGCCAGGCTAGTTTGGAGTACCATTTCAGAGAGTCAGGGTGAGAAAGGGAAAAAGTCAGAGAGAGAGATGGAGATGTTATGTCATGATTGTGAAGTGGGATGAGAAAGAGGAAGAGATGCTGAGAGGTTGAACATGTTGAAACAACAATGGGATATAAACTTGTAGAGAGCAGAGAGAGGATCCGAGGCAATCTGAAGTGAAGTTAAAAGTCCTTTATTTTTCTTCAGTGTGCCTTGGACCAGTGTTTCCCTGTGGACACCGATGAGCACCTGAAGCTACTTGACAACCCACAGACGCAACTCTAACTCTCTCTCTCTCTCTCTCTCTCTCTCTCTCTCTCTCTCTCTCTCTCTCTCTCTCTCTCTCTCTCTCTCTCTCTCTCTCTCTCTCTCTCGACAATGCGATAATGTTGAATGTTTCGTTGTTGCTGTTTTGGAATGTCATGACAGGTTGCACAGCAAAAAATAAACCCAAACATAACAGACCTTGGCTTGAGCACAATAATACGTCTCTGCATCTAGTATAGTGGTATTTGAGTGAGACCTGTTTGGAGAGAAAATGAAATATGGAGACGACAGTGTCATGTGATGCAATTTGTGAATTACATTACATTGAGTGTTGCCATTTGGTTTGTTGGTTCTGCTCATCTGTCCAGAGAAAAAGAGAGAGTGAACATAAACCCTATCCTATGTGAACACACACACACACACACACACACACACACACACACACACACACACACACACACACACACACACACACACACACACACACACACACACACACACACACACACACACACACACACACACACACACACATTCAATTCCAATTGAAGGAGTAGAGAGAAGTTTGGTTTCTGGGGGGAATTGAAAGCGAAATACTAGTTTGTGTGATTAACTTTTTTAGATTGATTGGTTGATCTGTCTATGACCTTGGACTTGAAATGAAGTGACCAATCTTGTCTTGTATATGACTTAGTCACAAAATAAAGAGAGGTTTGATGAGTCAGTTTACAGTCTAAACTCAATTTGACAAAATACATTTTGGAGTTAAGTTATGCCTTTTGGCTTGGCTAGTCTCACTTTGTTTGGACACAATCTTGTGTCTCACAATCATCCAGGATTGCCAGATGAGACTGATGATCTCCAGCCCTTTTTACCCTTTTTACCTGCAGACAGTCATCCTCAGAAGCCCAATTAGGTGGGAAACTGCTCAATCTGTGTTGTGTCCGTCTCTACTAGTGTCTTTCTGACTTTTCTGTCTTTCTTTGAAAAATAATGTATTTCTTATATGCAATTTCCTGCATTTTAGCCAATTCTAGGGCAAAATCCCATCTGTTTTCCATTTATTCCATTGACGTTTTTAAAACTAGTGTTGATTGTCACTGTAATATGGGACCAATTGCGTTCCGTTTCAGCTGAATAGTATCCATATTTTTGTTTCTAAATGCGGGACGATTCTGTATTTCGAGGCAACCTTAGTTGCAAGTTCTTGGCAACCCTAGTTGCAAGTGTATGAATGGGAAAGACGTCTTTGTAAATATTTGAATGTGTAAAATAAGAGATGAGTGAAGGCCTGGTGAAGGACATGACTGAATGAATGAACATAAGCAGAGAGGGTGTTGATTGGTGGAGATTCAAGTTGAAGGTTGTTGGGCTGGGCTGTTTGAATGAGGAGATTGATGGCAGTGTGGTTGCCGTGTGGCTTTACGGAGGCCTAACTTGTGATATTGATTGAGTGACTGTGGGTTGTCATGGTGATTATACTGTCGATCACTGGAAAGATAATCCTCGCAAGGCTGGTGGATTGTGTGTGTGTGTGTGTGTGTGTGTGTGTGTGTGTGTGTGTGTGTGTGTGTGTGTGTGTGTGTGTGTGTGTGTGTGTGTGTGTGTGTGTGTGTGTGTGTGTGTGTGTGTGTGTGTGTGTGTGTGTTTAAAGACCAGGCTATCATGGGTGGTCCACTAATGTCATTCATCAGTGCGTGTGTAATCCAGTCCTAATCAGTATTGAGGTCTTTGTCTCTGCATGCATGATCCCATCTGCAGATGTGGTCCTTATGGTTGGGATGGCCTCTGCTTAAAGCAGGCTCTCTGTGGACTCGTTGTGGTCATTGATGTTTTTTAGTAGCAGACACTCAGGTGGTACCACCACAGCTATTGCCACCCTTGTGGTAATTCAATTACTGACCTAAAAATTGGAATTTGTACAAGCAATGAATATGCTTTTTAGATAATTCAGTAAAAACAAACAGTTGTTTATTTTATAGCCCTACAATAATGGTATTAGCTGTGGTTGAGCCACCGTGATGTCTGGCACAAAAAAATATCACTGACCCATATCCACTATCCAGGTGTAGCTTTTATTGAGATATCTGTTTAGTGTTGTTGGTATGATATCAGGATAGTGTTGAATTATAGGGCAAGTGTTGACACGTTATATAGCTACTAGATTTTGCTACATTTGAAATGTAGGGGTAGTTTTGACGTGTTATGTAGCTACTAGCTTTTACTACATTTTCGATACAGTATGGGAAGCGAATCTGAAACCGTTCGCTTGTTGTTTATTTGTGTTATTAAACCAACCATTTGTTCTTCCAAACATTTTGTTGCACTATTACATGAAGAGGGAATTGAATTAAAAGCTGTTTTGAATAAGTGAGGCTTGTTAACATCAATAAGTAACAATAGATTATATTCATCATAGTACGTACTGTAAGCAAAAATGTCTTAAACCTGGGGCCTCATTTATCATCAGTTCGTAGAATGTCTTCTAAATTGTGTCTTAGGAGTGAAATTTAGAATGTCCGCAAGTACAGAAAAATCGGGATTTATCAAACTTGCGTTGGCTGCTCCTACGCACACGTCTGCATGATAAATCCCACACCTTCCAAATCACTATGCACGCGCGCATTCGGGGTGATTAGCATCCCGAAACGCCTCCAAGTAACCATATATGGTATTAAAATATATTCAAATGCCATGTTAATTCGAAGGCGCCACCCTGTTCGGACACACATGAACACACGCGGACACACGCGCCAGTCGAAGCGCTGGCGAGAAGTGCTGACATAGAACCATTTCTGTGGCAAAAGTGGAGGTGCTCTCGACAGGAGGAGGACCGTGTTTCAAAATAAGTAAAAGAAGGAGACACACATGAACGAAAACACTGTAAAATAGCACACTGTCATAACTTACTCCATTGTCATTCAAAGCAAACTGTAGCTTGCATGGTCAATATTATTTGCAAGTTCCTGTTTCTTCCACTCGCACGCATGGTCTGAGGTGTGCGTAGATTTAGGCACATTTCTACGTTCAAGTACATGTTCATAAATCCCACACTTTGCTCAGGAATGATCGCACGCACGCTTTACGCACAGATCTGTGCCTAAGAACGCTTGATAAATGAGGCCCCTGGTATGATATATATAGCTTATATGTATTTTTTGAATCCTTTCAAAAAGAAAGCCTCTTAAGGAATTATCTTCAAATTTTATTCCTCGAAAAATAAATCTGTCTACATTCTTAGAAGTGGCTCACTTCTGACTTACTGATTCTGCAGATTAAGTAATGGTCACCACTTACTCTACCCCAGTGCTTCCCAAACTTTTTCTGCTATGAGCCTATGACCCCCGTTTTGTTGCCTGACTCACCCGACCTGTGTAGTTCCACTCATCTTCATGAAATCTACTACTACGCCTTCAGAAGTCTGTTGCTTTAACTATCACTTGTCCTTCCTTGCCACCAACAAAATCTTTCAAAAACGTTTTCTGTTCATCTCTAGAGTCAATCACCATATTTACATGATGTTTTTAATTCCGAATTCATCATTCAGAATGAAATAATTCCGTCGAGTTTACTTTGATCTTTCCTTTCATTCTGAATTAAGAGGTGTTTACGTGACGTTTTCAAAGCAGAATTAAGCTTCATTCAGAATTAATTGGCGTTAATTCAGAATTAAATGTCTCATGTAAACATAGGCAATATAGTCTTATCTGTCCTGTGACACCTCAATGCGAGCTGTCATGGATATTGAAACAATAAATAAATAATGAATAAACAATAAATACATTTTAAATAAATGTTTTCATGTGAAAATCACAGGAAAAAGATATACATTTATAAATGAATACTATACTGTTTTTTCTGTCCTTGACCCCTGACAACAGCATTATATTTCAATATCTCGCAAAAGCTCAATTGTAAAGTCATTTTCTCATTTGCAAACTGGATGGTGAATGAAGAGTAGTCCCCCAAAAGTTGTTGTGGCTAGGCTGACAGCTGTTTTCTCCACAGAGGAGGGGCCAGGAGGCGGGACGAGGCCACAAGCAATATCTAAATGGCATTTCAGTCTGCCTGGATTTTACACTGGGCACAACCAGTATAAGAGACTGTGACGAAAAGGCATCTATTAGCTTTTGGGAATGAAAGTGCTGGTGTGTTGATGTGTATGTCAGGGGGATGTCTATGTGAGTGTGCGTGCGCGTGTACGTGTGTGCGTCAAAAGGAGCTAGAGTGACTGAAGTCCAGACAGTGGACATGTATACCGGTAGTTGTTTTTTTTTTGTTTATCAACACAGTGTTGTCGTAAGTAGGGGCAATACACTGGCAGCCAACCACGTGAGCTAATATTTTGACTGACAACGGTTTCCATCAATCAGAGGTTGAGTTATGCGCAGCTAGTTTCATGCAGTCAGGAGAAAACAAAAATGTAGAACCCATGTATTTGTTTGTGTGTGTACTGTATATCTAATGTGTGTGTGTGTGTTGTATTCTCAGGTGATAGCCAGCGTGTGGAGATGCCTCCAACCCATGTATTTGTTTGTGTGTGTATGTATGTATAGTATATCTAATGTGTGTGTGTATGTATGTACAGTATATCTAATATGTGTGTGTTGTGTTCTCAGGTGATAGCCAGCGTGTGGAGATGCCTCGTAAGGAGCTGGAGGTGGTCCAGGGCCAGACGGTGGTGCTCCAGGCCTGGTACAGCCCCACCACCACCATCGACCGTAACACTATCAGCTGGAGCTTCACCGCCAACGACTCCAAACAGGTACACACACACACACACACACAGACATACACACACACACACACACACACACACACACACACACACACACACACACACACACACACACACACACACACACACACACAC
>NC_085865.1:48834994-48947494 GCF_034702125.1 Engraulis encrasicolus
ACAGACTCATACACACCATTGTATCAGGGAGACTTACTGACGTGTGTGTGTGTGTGTGTGCACGCGTGCAAATGAGTAGGTCATTGAAATATATACGCAGACTCATACACACCATTGTATCAGGGAGACTTACTGACGTGTGTGTGTGTGTGTGTGCACGCGTGCAAATGAGTAGGTCATTGAAATATATACACAGACTCATACACACCATTGTATCAGGGAGACTTACTGACAAGTGTGTGCGTGCGTGCGTGTGTGTGTTGAGGTTAATCTTCTTCAGATGGATAGACATCAGACCCTCCACTCACACGTCAAACGTCCGACACATATCACCAGGGGTGCAGCTGGTATTCTGCTGCTTGCCTGTGTGTGTGTGTGTGTGTGTGTGTGTGTGTGTGTGTGTGTGTGTGTGTGTGTGTGTGTGTGTGTGTGTGTGTGTGTGTGTGTGCGTGCGTGTGTGTGTGTGTGTGTGTGTGTGTATTTGTGCGTGTGTGTGTAAGTGTGTGTGCGTGTGTATGTATTTGTGCGTGTGTGTGTGCGTGTGTGTGCGTGTGTGTGTGTGTGTGTGTGTGTGTGTGTGTGTGTTCACTGTGTGTGTGTGTGCTTATATTTGTGTGTTTGAGTGTGTCTGTGTGTTTGAGTGTGTCTTTGTGTGTTTTTATGTTTCTTTTTTGAGGTTTCATGTGTCTTTTTGTGTTTCCTTGTATGTTTGAGTGTGTATGTGTGCGTGTTCATGAGAGGGTGGGTGCCAGCATGCGAGGGCTTTCCCAGTACAGTGGCTTTTGTGTACAGAATGGGTCTATCCTTATTAATCCAACTACAAAGAAGCAGAAGTACATTAACCCCCCCCATTAGTGTGTGCGTGTGTGTGTGTGTGTGTGTGTGTGTGTGTGTGTGTGTTTGTGTGTGTGTGTGTGTGTGTGTGTGTGTGTGTGTGTGTGTGTGTGTGTGTGTGTGTGTGTGTGTGTGTGTGTGTGTGTGTGTGTGTGTGTGCGCGCGCGCACGTGCAGAGCCGCTGACATTTTTGGCTGGGCCCAGGACAAAATCATCTGAAAGGGCCCCCCACCCAATACATTAAATGTAATGAAGACCCAATTATGCCCCCCCCCCATCTCCCTGGGCCCAGGACAGCTGACCCCTTCGTCCCCCCTTGTTGGCTTCCCTGGTGTGTGTGTGTGTGTACGTGTTCGTGTGTGTGTGTGTGTACGTGTGTGTGTGTGTGTGTGTGTGTGTGTGTGTGTGTGTGTACACGCGCGTGTGTGTGTGTACACGCGTATGTGTGTACGTACGTGTGTGTAAGTGTGCGTGTGTGTGCGTGCGCACGCTTGAGTTCAAGCTGGGGTCGAAGTAAATAATGCCCCAACATTACTGTGACAATCTGGGGATATGCAAAAGCATAGCCTACTTCATAATGCACATTTTTTTCCCTTACATTACATTACACTTAGCTGACGCTTTTATCCAAAGCGACTTACAATTGTTTTAGAGGGTATTGGTGACAGTCCCTGGAGTCCCTGGTATGGTTAGGTGCCTTGCTCAAGGGTACTTCAGCCATGGGGAGGGAGTTGTTGGGAGTGGAAGGGAGGGATTCGATCTGGCAATAGATACAGGTCTGTGCATTCCAATATGCGGACTTGCGTCCTCCACTTGTGCTTGTGGCCTCGTACCAGGAAGTAATATGTTGTGATCACCGACAGAAGCATTGTATTTCAATACAGGGTTCCCACGGGTCATGGAATTTCTGGAATATCATGGAATTTCATAAAAGTTTTTCCAGTCATGGAAAGTCATGGAATTTTGCCATTTTGCATGCACAGTCATAGAATATCATGGAATTTTCTTAACAGTTGTGTAGAAGCAAAAACTTTTTTTGTTTCGTGTATAACATTGTTTCTTACTGGTTATACTACAACGCTTAGCCAGAGAGGGTTTGGTTTCACGCTGTAATGTGCAACATTCTAGGATGCAATTAGCACTCTTTACTCTGGCGGTAGCTCGCCGTCGGCTCTGGGGGTGAAGATAATCTTCAGTTTTCACACTTTTTAAAACTTAGCTCTATTTCTTTTTATGGAAGTGGTCATGGAAATTCTGTGTTTTGGGTCTGGAAAGTCATGGAAAATCATGGAATTTTATATCTGAATTAGAGTGGGAACCCTGTCAATATCTCGCCAAAGCTCAATTCTAATGTAATTTTCTCTTTTGCAATCGGGATGGTGAATGAAGAACAGTCCCCCAAAAATTGTCGTAGCTAGGCTGACAGTGGGGAAACTTCATTGTTTTCTCCACGGAGGTGGGGCGTCAGCAAAATGCGAGGCCAGAAGCACAAGTGGAGGACGGGAGTGTGCATATTGGAATGCACCCATTGTGAAGGCATTGCATTGTGATTCTTTTAACACAGAATGAGATATTTTCTTTGAGCACACACATGCAGAGAATTTACCAATCGATGAGTGGTGAGTTGAATTTAGGAGCGGAGTAGGGCTGTAACGATACACTCGACTCAGGATTCGGTTCATATCACGATTTCTGACCTACGGTTCAATACACCCCACGATTTCAGATTTGCCAACATTATAAAATAAAATTATGAATAAAAAACTGTAATAGTTTATAGGTAGAATAGGTTACAAGAGGCCACTAATCATTATGATGATTTCAGCACTATCACTTCACATCATGTGTTTGATTTCTGACGTGAGGGGTAACAAAACTTTGAAAGAACGAATCATGATACTGCCTCCTTGTATCGCGATACAGTATCGTAACTCTGTGTATCGCGATTTCTCGGTTCGATACAATATTGTTACAGCCCTAGAGCGGAGTGATGTTTGTTGATTGCTGGGGCTCCGTATGCTCACCAATACTGGAGTTTGTTGGTTGTCAGGGCAGCCTGGAGAGAGAGTCCGACCCATGGGTGGAGCTGCAGGGGGGACAAGCAGAACATTTGCCCCGGGGCCTAGGGCCCTCCTGTATTGGTGTTGGGGGGCCTTATTGTGACCATGGCAAGCTGTATGGAGGGGCCCTATAGGTGGTTTGCCCTGGGGCCCTGTGTGCAATAGTAACCCTACCACAAACTGTGACTCAGCACAAAGTTTCGCTTCTCATTTAGCCTGGACAGGCACACTATCTAGAACTTTTCAGGCATTTTAAAAACAAGATAGGGGACGAATCAATTTAGATTTCCAATTTCTAATAGGCAATGATGCACTACTGCAGCTTTTTGTGATTCTCAGGAAGATACTGGTAGCTTTTCGAGCTGCTTTGTTTGTTGGTTGCTGAGGCTTTTTCCTTGTCGGCACACTAATATTGTTATTTGTTGATTGCCGGGGCAGCAACATGATTTATTCCCTCTTTGGCACTTTTCGATGTTTGTTGGTTGCTTTGCTTTGTTTGTAGGGCGTTTTCTCTGTCCACTCCACTACAGTTGTGGGTAAGCGGTTAGGGCGTCAGACTTGTAGCCCAAAGGTTGCCGGTTCGACTCCCGACCCGCCAAGTTGGTTAATTAACCAGTGCTCTCCCCCACCCTCCTCAATGACTGAGGTACCCTGAGCATGGTACTGTCCCGCCGCACTGCTCCCTTGGGGCACCATTGGGGGCTGCCCCCTTGCACGGGTGAAGCATAAATGCAATTTTGTTATGTGGGTGGTTGACGTGACGCCTTGTTTTTACGTAACATTGGTTAAAAACCTACAAAACTGTTATTTTTCCTCTTAAAAACAAATGTAAATGTAAATATTGTGGCACAATATTTCATATTAGTCTTAGATGAGAAGAAACATTTTTGTTAAGATTTATTTAAAGGTTTATATAAATGTCCTTCGGTGTGACTATAACATTAATGAAACCTGGAATATAATTACCTCCGCCAAGGGTGGAGGTTATGTGATCGCCTGGGTTTGTGTGTGTGTTAGTTACGCCTGGGTTTGTGTGTTCGTTATTGTATGTTCGCTGCTATTTCGCGGCCTGCCACAAGGTGGCCGAGGTGAATTGAGCTATGACAGGGCTTGCCTGCGAGGTGGATTGATGGACAGTGACCACAGCCAGAATGTAGGCTATTACGCGCGGATTTGCTGTGCCTACATGGCTGCGTACCTATAGCACACCAAATGATATATAATAATAATATACAATATGGCACACATACCATTGCAGAGTGTTTGCCCTGTCAACCAAATCAGCTTTCGCGGAGTAGTGGTATAACAGATAAGCTTAGGCCTAACAGACAGCGCCAAGGAGGGAAAGGTACCCGGTTCACTACAGGCTACATGAAAGGTTAATCAAAGTTCTGCTGCGACACCACAAAGCCAGACAGAATGCGCACAGAACGCACAGATTTCGTAGCCAATAGCACACCAAATGATATATAATAATAATATACAATATGGCACACATATCGTCGCAGAGTGTTTGCCCTGACAACCAAATCAGCTTTCGCGGAGTTAATTGTTCTCCGAGTGCCTGCTCAGTTGAAGTTCACGAAGGCTGGAGATAATATTAATAACGGCCAATAGTGGTAGGCTATAACAGATAGGCTAACAGACAGCGCCAAGGAGGGAAAGGTACCTGGTTCACTACAGGCTACATGAAAGGTTAGGCCTAATCAAAGTTGTGCTGCGACAGTCACCACAAAGCCAGACAGAATGCACACAGAACGCGCGGATTTGCTGTGCCTGCATGGCTGAAGCCAGGTGCGTGGGTAGCCACTAGCACCAAAACATAACGTAATCAATGTAATCAATCAGGGGTGATGCATATCGTCGCAGCTTTCGCGGAGTGTTTTCCCTGTCAACCAAATCAGCTTTCTCTCGTCTGTCCAGTTGAACAAATGTAGGCTAAATGTAGTGAACTGGATCCTTGGCGCTGTTAACAGCATGCAAAACACAAACTGGTTCTTCTAGCCTACTTTACAAATAATGAATGAATAATGAACGAGTGGAGAAATTGATAACGACAAACAGTTTAATCGTAGGTAGCAGCGCCAATGAGGGAAATTAGACCTATCCAGTTCATTACATTTAAGGTTAATCATGTTAACAGACCACAGTTACTCATCGTACATGGTTAGGCCCTATAAAAAAAGACAGATATAATTTTGTTACAACTTCACTGTTTAATTCTCTGACACACTAATGGTGTATAAACCTGCATAAATGACACCACATTATCATCACACAAATAGGCTATCCTATGTGTCTAAAAACAAACTGAACGTCCTTGGCGGAGGTCTGCACACTCTGGGTGCATTTCTAGTATATATATAAATTAACCAACAACATTTTGAATAATTTATGAAGCATTTGGCATAATTGCGTAAATATTAACCTTATATTAAAATATATGAATGTGAAACAAACCTCAATATAGTAATATTAACTACAAGTTCAATTTCGTAACAAAAATTGCGTCCTGCGTGGTGACATGTATGTCAGATTTCTGGACGGGCAGCTGCAAAGCCAACTGCAAGGGTCTTAAAGACGGGCTCCTAACCTGTCAGTACCTCAGTTATTGGAGAATGGTGTGGAAGTTTAAGGTGACCATTGACCTCTTATTATGCCAACATATTGCAATGTTTTTGTCACGCAATGCTTAACTTAGGTTCATTTTATGGTGTCCTGTGGTGTGACTGCTCTTATAGAAGGAAATAAAGTTATTTATAAATGAAAACACATATTAAGATTAAACACAATGTCATTATCTAGTTAGCATGAGTTCAGAGGTCAGTCATGTATACAAAAGGATTAAAATGACCACGATGCAGTGAATTTCCTGTGGTGTGACTTCATGTCCTGCGGTGTGACATGCTTATACAATGTGTTGCTCAATCCTTACTTGTTTTTCATGTATGCGAGGATATAAGGATACCAGGAGAATTATTTGTCACTTTCACACAATTATTACAAGTAATACAGTGAAACCATGCAGTGAAATCACGATGCATAGGCGGGTGGGGGTGGGGGTGGGGGTGCGGTTGGGTAGTAGTGTGTGTGTGGGGTGGGGGTTAAAGGAACAATAGTAAGAGCTTCGGGGATATGTTTGTGCATAATATTAATAATTTTATTGTATCTTACAGAAATGTCACACCAATGATGTCACACCGCCCATTTCCCAAAAATGACAAAAATAAAGCAAAATTCCACGAACTACTGAGTGCTTTATTTTAGGTTACGCCCTTAAACGTTAACCACCCATGTGCAGTGAACACATGTGTGCTGTGGAGTGCTGTGTCACAATGACAATGGGAGTTGGAGTTTCCCAGTTGGGCTTTCACTTCACTTTCACTTTACATTGCCTAGCTGTTAGATTTAGCAGCATCGTTTTACCAAGTGAAGTGAAAGCCCAACTGGGAAACTCCAACTCCCATTGTCATTGTCATTGTGAAACAGCATTCCACAGCACACAAGTGAACACTGCACGAAATTGCATTTATGCCTCACCCGTGCAAGGGGGCAACCCAGAATGGCGCCAGAAAGGGAGCAGTGCGGGGGGATGGTACCATGCTCAGGGTACCTCAGTCATGGAGGAGGGTGGGGGAGAGCACTGGTTAATTAGCCCCCCCCCCCCCCCTAAACGCTTACCATGTCTTTATTGCCCTTTAAATTATGAGTGAGTTGCATTTTGGATGCATTAACAGTAGATTTCCTTTTGGGTCATGCGTTTTGACACCATTGAATCCATTTACAATTCTCATCAATTGCAAAGTCATGGTACATGGATGCACGGTTTCAATATTTTAAACCAAAAAAGTATGGCCACAGTGAAAATACGTTACCATACCATTTCATAGCTTTCAAATCTCAGAAAGCTAGGCTAACTCTGTGCTATTTCTATTTCTAAAGGAAGGTATTTTAACGTGCGCTGTGTTGTTAAACTTTTTTTTTAAACCGCTTTGCAGAGCAAAATCCGTTTGGAAATGCACAACCGGAAAAAGGGAAAAGCACTTTTATTTATTGCCTTTCCGGTTTTGCCTACTACAGGAAGCCAGCTAAGCCAAATAGAGCCGTTAAGTATCTGTTTACCCTTTTATTCCTCTTTAACGTCATATCTGTAACATAAAAAGCAACAATATGGTCTGTGTGTATGTGTGTATGTGTGTGTGTGTGTGTGTGTGTGTGTGTGTGTGTGTGTGTGTGTGTGTGTGTGTGTGTGTGTGTGGCAACGAGAGGCAGAAGCTGAAGCGAGAGAGCGACAAAGAGAGAGCGTTTGTGTGTTGGTTTGTGTGTGTACAAGTAAAAGCGTGCACATGTGTGTTTGTGTGTGAGGGAGTGAGTGACTTGAGTGATGTTTGCAAACTCTCTGTCTCTAAAAGGGTGTTTGTGGGTTAATGGTGGTATTGTTGTGCGGTGCGATGCGATGTGGTGCGGCTCCCCATTGTGTCTGTATTCAGGGTTGCCAGATGAGTCTGATTATTTCCAGCCCAAAAAATGCTGAAAACCCGCCTGGAAGCATTAAATCCCGCCCAATTCTATTGATTTCTATGGCCAAATATTTGGCGTTTTATCTCCAAAACTCATTTTACCCGCAGACGGCCATCCTAAACAGCCCATTTGGGCGGAAAACTGCCCAATCTGGCAACACTGCCTTTATTGCTACTGCTGGCCAGCGCAGCGGTCTCCATTACAGTGTGTTAATCTGGCGGCCTGATTATCGGAGGCTTTGCAGTTTCACTTGTCTCTCTTTCTGGCTCTCGGCAAAAGCTCATCTGCTGCCTACTGCACAAAGACAGATCAGCCCAAAGCTCCCAATCTGCACACACAGACGCGCGCGCTGCCTAGACACACACACATGCACACACACACACACACACACACACACACACACACACACACACACACACACACACACACACACACACACACACACACACACACACACACACACACACACACACACGTACATATGCACACAAAGAGAAAGAGGGAGAGAGACAGCGAGATCAGGATTATCTTTACAATGGGAGCAGGATTGTTCATGTACCTACCCCACCCAGTCAGACACACTCATTCTCTCCCTCCCTCTCACTCTCTTTCTCTCTCTCTCTCTCTCTCTCTCTCTCTCTCTCTCTCTCTCTCTCTCTCTCTCTCTATATATATATATATATATATCTCTCTCTCTCTCTCTCTCTCTCTCTCTCTCACACCCACCCACACATACGCACATTCGCTCACGCATCCGCACGCACACATGCATGTACGCACACACGCATGCTTGCACACATGCATGCACGCACACACAAACAATTAAGTGGGGGTGCCTTTCATATAGCGGTGTCCTGGCCTCAGCCAACGCTATCAGTGGCCCTTCGTGCCCCATTGAGGCCAGGGTTCATGCTTCCTTGCAAACTTGCTAGGGCTGCACAATGTATCAGATGTATAGATATCGCAATATCAAGAGTGGTGATATGCGTATCGCGAAAATGAATTAATTATCGCTTACAGGCAAAACATTTCTGTGTTGTAGTCCAATTACTAGCTGAATACCAACAAATGCGCAAGAAGCCCACCATGACCAAAGCCACGCCCCCCAGACAGACGGACAAATTAGTGACAAGAAAAACACTCTGCTATATTTCTAAATATCGTGTTAATATCGTTATCGAGGTTTTGCATGCTGTTATCGAGTATCGAATTTTTAGATGCGTCCACACATCTCTATAGATGGGCGTTTGTCGGTCCGTCTGTTGGTCCTTGATGCGTTTCTTAATTGTGATTCCCTCTTGTGTCCACAAGGCGGCAGACTTGAGTTTTGGCCTGGAACTAATGCGTGCAAGCCAAAACGTCTATGGTTAGCAAACCGGCTAGGCTATGCAGCTGATTGCATTCTGACACAAGTGCAGTGCAAGCGCACGCACTGCACTCAGGCACAGAAGTCTGTATGCATGAGTCTTCCGAAAGTATGAATATTCCCAGAGTCTACAAACATTCTGGCACTACGTGTCAGTGAGTACTCAGTGCGCGCTATGCACTGAAACGTATAGGGGTGCAACGGGTCAGAAATCTCACAGTTCGGATCGTTCCTCGGATCAGAGCCCACAGTTCGGATCATTTTTCGGATCAGCAAAAAAAAAACTTTTTTTTGTTTTAAATCGATAAGACAAATAAACATAAATTGTGCCTTTGTTAGGGGTGGGCATTGATTATTTTTTGAATGTAGATTAATCTCATTGCAATTATGAAATTAATCTAGATTAATCTATATCAAAATGTCTAATTCAGAATATGCACACTACCAAAATATTGGCTTAAAGTCTTGTGACTTACTGACAGACGGCGCATAGACCAGAGCTCATGTCCTTAATTATACATGCAAATGCAGATAAATGCATCAATCATTTATTGAAACACAATTGCCTCAGCGGTTCAGCATTTCTGAGATAGAGAGAGAGAGAGAGAGAATCGGCATTGACTGTTAAAAAGGGCAGCGGCTGCTTTAAGAAGGCGGAGACTCAGCAGGGACATCAGAGCGCACAGAATGTCTTACCAGATGATTTAACCTGCTCGCTGTCCTCAAAATGTCAAAGGAGTCACAACATGAAATGAATTCAGTTTGCCTAAGTTTTTATATCACACGCGACAATCGCGGTACGTTACATGAGCATATCTCATTGCGTCCCAAATGCGCTGAGCTCAACCGATCGCAACACAAACATTTAGCGAGAGTAGTTCTAGACATTGGCAGTTTGAGTTTGACATTCAGTCTTCAAAATGCATTTACAGTAGGCTATCACACGGAATGTTTTGCAACTATGGCACAGGCAAGATTTCGGGAACAGTTTGTGTTGTTGTTTGTGTTCCATGCAGTGCGCGAGGTAGATGTCCCAAACGACTAGATTGAACATGCGCACAATTTCATAAATCGATCCGCGGACCATGTGTGTGCCGAACCGAAATGATTGGTCCGAACGGACCACGGATCAATGATGATCCGTTGCGCCACTAGAAACGTAAGCTTAGTGCTCAAACTAGTAGACAAAAGTGCCATTTGAGAAGCACTCGCAGTGTGAAACATCAGCTTGCTCACATGAAACTCAACATATTACCAACAACTTATTGTTGTGTGGAGGGACCATATCCATTTTTACGACCTGTTTTACGACGTCTGTGTGTCCCAATTTTGGTGTTTCCTCCCGTTCTCGCCTTGTGCGTATGGCCTCGAGATACGAAGCAACGTCACTGACACAAACTAGAGTGACAGTCGGGTCGTGTTTCCGATATCTGCAGTCGCCATTTTACTCCAGGTTTTACACCAGACTTCGCGCATGCAAACTCTGTTGCTGTAGCCTAGGCTGCTGTAGCCATGTCGGGGAAATATACATGCAATTTGTGTTTGTGTTGCATGCATGATAACGTAGCTAATATGATATTGTCTAGTCTGTCTCCTATTTTTTTTTTCCTGCACTGGCACCGCATGGTGCAAGTAAATTTGTCCGCCAAATGCATTTACGACGAGGGCTCTCACAACTTTGCAACCAAGGCAAAGAAGGCATCTTTCTGCACGGCCGCTCTCTGTCTGTATTCTGAGCTCGTGTTGTTTCTAGTTACTCGAGGGTCTGCGGGAGAAGCGGTTGCATCTCGTTTTAAAACACAACTGATATAAACACACTCCTGACTTTGAAAAGAAATTGAATATATTGTACACATGCACGGCTATCCAGTATACATGTAAAAATGTCCATAAAATGATAGACTACAACGGAAGGATTCTGTATCGTAACCTCTACCGTCTCTGATACAACGTTTGGTTAGTGGTACGTCTACTGATGACTCCTTTATCTGAGTGACTGAGGATATAGGTGTAGTGAAATGTGCAAATCCCTCCCAAAGTCTGTGTCTGAGGTAAGATGGAAGCGCTATGTCCTGATCTCCTCCTACTGTTTAGTACTGACTTGATTGTTTTCTCCTCGGAGGCGTAGAGCCGGCGTGAGGACATGAGGTTGGAAAGCGAAGGGGCGGGGCTGTCCGGATAAATCCGGACAATATGGTCACCCTATTGTTGTGGCCTATTTGAAGAAATTTTGATATTAAGGTAGGGTTGTGCATTTTCCCCCAGAATTAAAAGGGGTTCATTTACAAACATATTGCAAGGGAGGATCACTCATTTTCTGCTGGCGGGCGATGTGGACTGCTTTGCTCTCAGTGAGAGCACTGGAAGAGAACGCGTCTTCTGATTCTTGTTTTGCAATCGTTTGAATTTGGTGAACTCTGGCAGTCTTAGAATGAAGCTGACTGCTTTGTGCCTTGACGTTAAAAAGCTGCCATTGAACCATACAGCGCATGATTCACCCCATCGGTTTTATTTATTTATTATTTGTCGATGTTTAGATTCTTTCCTGCACGTGATGCTGAAATGGCGTGATAGTAATGGTTGAAACTAACAATATCTGGTAAATTGTAATTTACTTGATCTATTTGAAATCCTATGGTACTTTTTCAAATCCAGACTTATACATGGTAGACATGTTGGATTAGTATTGATAAATTGCCTTGACAGGTTATGAGGAGGCCAGGGGGGCGTTTGAGCAAAAAAGGTTGAGAACCACTGGCATAGACGGACTCATCTGTTGTCGGACTTGTTTTCTGATATCGTGCAGCCCTAAAGCTTGCCTACATCCATCACATCTCATGTCACGAGCATTAAGGTTTTTTTCTGCTTTTTATTCCGATACCGTCTGCCTTTTAACGAGTGAGTGTGCGTGCATGTGTGGCAGACATCCCAGCCCATTTGAGCTCCCTAAAAAGCATTAAAGGTAGTTTTTGTGCGTGTGTGCATGCGTGTGTGTGTTGCTTGTGTTTATATGCTTTGCCTAAAAAGCATGAGAGGTCAGGTCATTACCCCGACGGGTTTAGGAGATGTAACTTAGTACTAGCAGTACTAGTACCTCTTTCTCTCTCTCTCTCTCTCTCTCTCTCTCTCTCTCTCTCTCTCTCTCTCTCTCTCTCTCTCTCAGATTGTTCCCAACCTTACGAGGTCCCTATAATACATGGCATGCTATCATCATCATCCCCTGCTTTTAAAACCTGTAGCGTATCTCCTGGCCTGACCTTACAGGAACTGTTTTGGTGTATGTGAGTGTGTGTGTGTGTGTGTGTGTGTGTGTGTGTGTGTGTGTGTGTGTGTGTGTGTGCGTGTGCGTGTGCGTGTGTGTGTGTGTGTGTGTGTGTGTGTGCGTGCGTGCGTGTGCGTGTGTGTGAATGTCTGTGTCTGAGTATGTGTGTACGTGCAGTGCAGGACAGTATTTATGAAATATGCCGGGTGGTATCTCATCCCGTTGGCTTTAGTGGCCATCATCATGCTGATGTATGACATGCCATTCGCCGTTGCCATTGCCATTAGTGATGAGCTTGTGTGTGGCAGCGTTGCGTGACAGGTCAGGGGGTTAGGCGGTGCATATGCACACATGTGATGGTGGGAGGTGAGGTCAGGGGGGCAACTCAACAACATATGCACCACGTGTTGCTGGGGGAAGCATATTGCATGCGCACGTGTGTTGGGGACGTTTTTTTCCCACGTTTTGGGCGCAGCTATGGCTAAATGGTACTGGAGTGAGAGTTTGTCAGAGGACGCGCTCAACTTCTTTGGGTGCGCGATAAAAGGTATCAACTTAAAGAAGAAAAATCTGCACTCACAAGCTACATCTCATTATTTATTTCTAGATTACCACTAGAGATGCTCCGATCACCATTTTTTGGCCCGATCACCGATACCGATCACCAAAAATCTTTATCTGCCGATCACCGATCATTGCCGATCACAGAAATGATGTCCTATATTTTAATAGCCTATTAATTATCCTTATTGAATACCATTTCTGCCCTTAAACCAATCAATCTTAATTTGCACATGTCGCTTTCACAATGTAGGCCTATTATTAGGCTATTATTATTATTATTATTATTATTATCTTTCAGACTAGTGTTGGTAATATAGCCTACAAGTAAGTCTATTAATCAATTTATAAGTTATTGCATATAATTACTAAACTATGTAAGATTGAATTGAAACTGAAACATTACATCAAATAGTCTTCTATTACGAGAAAAAAAACCCTGTCGCTTTAAATGAGCAGCCTCGTGAGGAGAGCCCCTCCCCTCTCTGTCACCGTCCACAGCTGCAGTGCTCGGCTACCGTTCTGAGTCTGAGCTCTCTCCCTCTCCCCTCATCTGTCGCCGTTTGGTCTTTCAGCGACTATGAAACTAATCGACTGACTGTAAATTACAACTTTGAAAACAATAACGTTGACATGTTTGTGCTGACAACGTGAAGTTGTCGCGTGCTGACCGAGGCAACTACACAGGTTATAACGTAAAATTGCTAACTGGCGAGGAGTAGTCAATTGCAAATTACATTGAAACTGAGACACTTGATTAGGAGATTCTACATACACAAAACAAGAAAAAAAACTTCACTTGAAAGAACAGGCAACATGCACAACACAGCGTGTCTGCGAGGAAAGCCCCTCTTTCTCTGTAACACTGTCATAGATTGTAGAATTCCCTGCACACAGACTCATTGAGTTTCACTGTCCACTCTCCCTCTCTCCCTCTGTTGCTGTTTGGTGTTGCAGCGACTACAAAACTAATGAACTGGCTGTCAATTAGGCTACAACTTTAAAAACAATACCGTTGATATGTTTGTTTTGGAAACGTTTAGTTGTTGCGTGCTGACTGGCCACTTCCATACAGGCTGTAACTCAAAATAGCGAACATGGCGAGACTGAGTCATTCGCAAATTACAAGCGTCATGTAAACCAGTGTTTCCCAACCAGGGGTATGTGTACCACTAGTGGTACACGAGCACACTGCAAGGGGTACTTGGACAAATGTAATTTTAACAAATGTATGGGGCTTAGTTACATTGGGACAGAGAAAGCGATATAAAACTTGCCTTGGGGGGTACTCATGGCACAACAAAAATGATTAGGGGGTACACAAGACAAAAAAGGTTGGGAAACACTGATGTAAACGACGCATGGATCGGAAAATCAGATCAGTTGATGCAGATATGATTATGAATGGTGAAAATGAAGGGGGAATGCCGAAAAGTTGTAGACAAGCAAAAATGCCTTCTTTTGGTGCAGCAGCTGTGCAGAGCCAGCGCCTACATGCAGCGCTAGGTGTAAAGGCAAAATGGTTGCGTGAGGAATTTAATATCTCTCTCTTTTTTGATCGGCATGTTTTTCCGATCACCGATCAGGCTATTTTTGGCCATTATCGGCCGAGCTTTTCAAGCATTGCAAAAACGAGATAGGGGACCAATCATTCGCAAGCTAACAGTTAACATTGAGTCCTATGAGACCAGTTAGCCGCGAATGTTAACTGCTAGCATGGAGGTAAAATTTGCACTGATTCTATTAATTTTTTTCCCAATTACTTTTCCACTTCTATTATGTTATAGAGCTAGGGCATATGGCAGGGGCCAGCGACTCCATTATTTTGGATACTTAAGAATGCCCAACGATACAATACCATTCGATTCAATCGTAGTCAGTAGGGTCGATGCATCGATATACATATCAATTATTGTTTACACCCCTAGGCTCACTAGAGCGGGGGGCAATCGCTATTCCGACATAGCGCTATTCCGACATGCCGCTATTCCGACACTTTTCATCCCCAGGGTTAGGGTTAGGGTTAAGGTTAGGGATGTCGGAATAGCGGCATGTAGGAATAGCGGCGGATGGTGGAAAACGTGTCGGTATTCCGACAATAGACATTAACGTCGGAATAGCGACATGTCGGAATAGCGCCACGTAACCCACTAGAGCGCGATTAAGGCAATGATGCACTAGTTCAGCAGTTGAGTGAAGAAACAGGTGGTTTTATCATTTGTAGCCTCAACCAGTAGCATACGGAGGCATTTCATGACGGACATCCTTCGCTCGACAATGCAAATTGGACAGGCCACATTTTTGCAGACCCTGTCGCGATAGCGTGGCACTGTAATGAAAGGCGTAGGAACACATTCGGAGCAATTCGACTTCGGCACATTGATATCTTCACTCCTAGTCCTCTCGGACAAAGGGAGAGGGGGAGGGGGAAACGGGGGGACTAAGATTGAAGATATCAATGGGTCGGAGTCAAAGTGCTACGAATGTGTTACTACGCCTTTCATTACAGTGCCATATCTTAATCTAGGTAGGAAATTGCCCATTTCATTTTGTGCAACTACTTCTGTATTGGTTAACTAGTCATGCAAGGATGGTTTTTTTTTTTTTTTTTTAGGGGCTTTTATGCCTTTATTTTGACAGGACAGTTGAAGATGGTGACAGGAAGCGAATGGGACAGAGAGACAGGGGAGGATCGGGAAATGACCCCGGCCGGACTCGAACCGGGGTCCCCGTGGGTGGGCATGCAAGCCCAAATGTGGGGGGCTTAGCGCGCTGCGCCACAGCGCCCCCAGGATGGTTTTTTTCGACTTTATTTGATAGGACAGTCTGAGAGGTGGACAGGAAGCGAATTGGAAAAGATACGGGGAGGGGATGGCAAAGGACGCGGGCCGGGAATCGAACCCGGGTCAGCCGTATTGGAAGGCGAGTGCCCTACCGGTTGGTCACGGTAGGGCCCATGCAAGGATTTTTAAATAGGGAACACATGGAATAGATAGGAATAGAAACTGGACAGTTCGGGATGCACCCATCTCAGGTAAGAGAAGAACATACTTCATTATTGAAACACGGTGGACTGTTCCTTTAACACCTAAACAAAAAGCATCCATATTTACCATACATCAAGGCACACTGGCTTTTTTACAAAAGCTACTAAAAAGGGCGGTTTTTATATATATGAAAAACTTGTTGTAGACCAGGTTACTAATGGAAAACGCAGAATCCAGTTGTATCTATTACGGAGCAATTTTTCCTATTCACCCGGGATGAACTGGTGTCAAATTGGATCAGGTCTAATGTGTATGCCTCAGCGATGAAGAGACTTTTACTGTATTTATAGATTTAATTATGATGTGGGATCAGTATAAGGGCTTAAACCGATACACAAAAATGCAAATATTGCAGTCGGTATTCATGCATATACTGGGAATTAACGAAAAGGTCACCTCGGTCCATCTGTAATGCTCGGAAAGGTTAGAGGCCAATATGACATATCCGTGTGCGTGCGTGCGTGCGTGTGTGTGTGTGTTTTAAGGGATAGATGGGAAATATGATGAATCTGCACATGTTGTATCTCGCTACATCGGCTGTGCGCTCATGCCATAAATGTGTGCCAGTCTGCCATATTGCTTAAGAGGCCGAACGTGTGCGTGTGCGTGCGTGCGTGCGTGCGTGCGTGTGTGTGTGCGCTGGCGACATTAATAATCAGAATCATACTGTAATACATTAAGGTGCTTTCTCAGTATAGACCCCATAGCCTCACACCAGTCATGGCAGGCATGCAGACACGCGCGCACACACACACACACACACACCAACACACTCACTTCATCATTCCTGTGATTATGGGATTCTGAGTGTGTAGTTTAGCATGGCGTCCAAATGAAGAGCTGCTTTATACCAGCCAGTATCTATCTATCTATCTATCTATCTATCTATCTATCTATCTATCTATCTATCTATCTATCTATCTATCTATCTATCTATCTATCTATCTATCTATCTATCTGAGTCAATTCACGTTAAATCAGACACTTTGGGACCCGACCGACAGATTTCAATCATACTTGCTGTACTCATACTCAACTCATCCTTTGTCCTCCTTGCCACCAAGAAATTCCTTCAAAACTATTTTTCTGTTCAACTTTTAAATAATCAATATGTGGTAGAGTGTATGAAACAGTTTAGGCATGACTCTTCCATGCAAGTCACCATTGTTGTCCAAAACAACAATCGCTTCTGTGAACACACTTCTGTGAAATCTGGGAAAACACTGCCAGGTGGTGATGTTGATTTGCCCACTTCAGTTCATCCCAAGATGAAAAGCTCCCCATAACAAATAACAGATAGCCAGACCTGTGAATGGAGACCATGGAGCACGTGGAGCCGCCCCAGGTGCAGCGGTCTTGATTGCCCTGAATTTGGACACACACGCAGACACTCACACACACACATACACACGCACACACACGTATGCACCCGCACCCACACACACGCACACATACACACACACACACACACACACACACACACACACACACACACACACACACACACACACAAACTGCGTCTAGTAACCAGATTAGGGGGAGAAGTACAGGTCACACCTGCCCTGGGCCAGCTGTGTTGGCCAGCAATCGTCAAACACAATTGATTAGAAGTGAAGTTATGATGATAATGATTAGGTTGCTATTGGTGCTAAAGCCTCAGCAGGCTTAGGGGGCCACAGAGCAGAGCCAGTCTAATGTGGTAATCCTCAACAACACCTACTCAGGTACTCACTCACCCTGACCCAGGTCATATCCCTATTATATATCACCTCCACGTGTGTGTGTGTGTGTGTGTGTGTGTGTGTGTGTGTGTGTGTGTGTGTGTGTGTGTGTGTGTGTGTGTGTGTGTGTGTGTGTGTGTGTGCGTGTGCGCGCGTGTGCGTGTGCGTGCGTGTACATGTACGTGCGTGTACATGTACGTGCGTGCGTTGGCGGTGACGGTGGTGGGGGATATGGATGGTGAGATGGTGCTAGAAGCACATAAGAAATGTTTAACAAAGTCCCAGGGTGATGGACTAAGTACAAGCCCTAAATAAATAAACCAGTTTACTCTAAGTACACGACTACTGGCCGAACCCTCTTCCCTCAGAGGCAGATTATAGATAACATGGAAATCGAATGTTGTGGTCCTACCATGTCTCCAACGGTAGGGCACTGGGCTGCTATAATGGCGACCTGGGTTCGATTCTAGCCCGGGTTCTTTGCCAACCCTTCCCCATCTCGCTCTCCCCACTCATTTCATGTCACTCTCTCCCTGTCCTGTCATAAATAAAGTCATAAAAAATGCAGTGCGTGTTAGCAATTGCAGCTGTGTGTGTGTTCATGTGTGTGAACCAACCAGATGTCAAAATCACACATGATTTTGTGTTTGTTTGTGAGCCTAATTGTCTGTGTGTGTGTGTGTGTGTGTGTGTGTGTGTGTGTGTGTGTGTGTGTGTGTGTGTGTGTGTGTGCGCGCACGCGCGTTTGTGTGCGTGCGTGTGTGTGTGAGTGAGAAAGAGAGAGAGAGGTGTAGGGAGCAAGCGAGTGTGTGAGAGACAGTGTGTCCACATCCGTGTGTGATGTTGATATTAATGTTTTTCGTTTACATATGTTTACTTGCAGGGCTAATCTACTTATCCCTTAAAACACTAATGCACTTTGGTTGGGAGTACATGTCTGACCGTGCACGAATAGTGCGGGCATGTTTGGGTCTGCTTGTTGATTTAGTTTTTCGCTCACCATATGTTAACGTTCGCTGCTAAGCTGTTAAGGCTTTGAAGCACTTTGGTTTTAGTTGCTGCTGTTGTATTTTGTATGTCGGTATGCGTGTGGATGGAAGTGAGTGTGTTTCATATCTGGGTTGTGATTTTAAACTGCTACCATGTCTGATGTTTAACTTAAGTGTTTGAGTGTGTCTGTTGCCTGATGCTCTTGATTCTATCCATTTCAAATCATCTACATACCAGAGGGCCGCGGCCCATAGTTTGAGAATCACTGGTGTAGCCTATTACTGAATATGGGTCCAACGGTGGGCCTATTCACTTTGCCGAAAAGACTCAACTACACCTTCACAACATTGGTGTGGCATTACCAAGAGCCTTACGTAGCGTATTTGTCCTCCTCCATATCCACAGATCATCTCCTACACGTCGGGTGAGATCGGCCTGGGCAGTCCCGAGTTCCGGCGGCGCGTGGGCTTCGCCCTGCCCATGCCCTCGGCCAACCTCTCCATCTACATCAACAACACCCAGGAGGCCGACAGCGGACGCTACACCTGCAACGTATTCATCCCTGGGGCGCCGGGACTACTTGGCGAACTCAAGCTCAACGTCAAAGGTACACATACCTTACACACGCACGCACACACTCATGCTTAAATGTGCAGGGCACACATACAAAACACTCACACACATACATTACATGCAATACACACAAAACCAACCACAAACCCTGGAGTAGAGCTACCGTACAGTGTAACTGAACGCGTGCGTGCGTGTTCGTGTGTGCGTTTGCGTGTGTGTTTGTGTGTTCTTCTCTCAGTTCCGCCGTCGCCCCCGGTGTGTTCCATGTCGGGCCGTGCGCTTCTGAAGGGGAACGTGACCCTGAGCTGCAGGTCTGATGTGGGCAAGCCCGCTCCACAGTACAAGTGGACCCGAGTGGCCCCCGTGTCGGAGGTCTTCTTCTCACCCATGCAGAGTGAGTTCCAACGCACACACACACGTCTCAATGTAGTCTCACGACACATCTCACTCTACCACGTCATGTCTCACTCACTACATGTCTAGCAGTAGTTTTCTCAATGTAGTCTTACTACATATCTCTGTCTAGCCTCAACATACTTCTCAATGTAGTCTCTCTCATGTCTCACTACGTCTCAATCCAGTCTCACTTCTCACCCACTCAGAGTGAGTCTCGACACCTGTCTGAATCTAGTTTCACTACACATCTCTCTACTTTTTTTCCCTATACATTTCTTTACCGACAGGTTTACAGGTTGGTAGACATACATCGTTCACTCACTGACAGCTTAGGGTTAGGAATGACTTTTGGTCTAGAGGCACAATTCGACATTACGAATATGGAAACACCATTAGTGGGAAAATATCTGAATTTCATGAAAACAATTTCATGCATTTCATGCACATTTTCATGAATTTCATGAAAAGAGTAATGTTAAGTTGACGTTTATTGATCTCTATGCATAGGCTAAGTTACCATAAGGCTAGCCACGCATTGCTAAAAAAAGCAAATTGCAAACAGCTGCATGCACACTTAGCATACAACATTAAATAAATGTACGCCTTTACTATTTTGTTATTTAGATGAGCGGACAAATATCATTCCAAATGTCAATGACTAATGGCATTCCTACAGTTCAAGTGAATAACATATTCAAATGATAAACTTAATATTCAGTGTCATAGTAGTCTACCATAACTGAGAATAGCATCACATGACAGCCCTTGGATTGACCTGCGACTTTGGCATTTTCCGCATGCTATTAGCACGTGTCAACATGTCAACGAATCATCAAATCCCCTCGTCCCTGGCATGCTACTTTCCATCTGCACATCTCTCTCCATAGGCGTGCACAGATAGGGTCGAGGTGGTGCTAAAGCACCTGCCCCTTTGCCCTTCTGGTCAAAATGTGGCCTTTTTGAACACTTTTCATCACAATGTACTGTAGTCCATGTTGACATGATCATCTGCAAATGCTTGATAATCAAAAGCATGTGACAATAATGCCCCCGTACAATATATTCCCTTTATAGCTTAGTAAGGCAGTCATAAATTCCACATGCCCCCCCAACCCTCCATCGAGCACATGCTCCCCAAAATGTCTGTGCATGACTTGACTTGACTTGACTTGAAAGCTTTAATGTCCTTAAAAAGGGAATTTGTCTTACAGCACAGGATAATGGCATAAAAACATATAGGCCTACAATAAAAAAACACATACATTACAAACAAATGCACACAATAAATAGCTAGACATATAAGTTAATGTAAATAAATACGTAAATAAATACAGACCATTGGTCAAATGGATCCGTTAACACAAGGGGATTGCTAAAAAAGTAAAAAGAGGTCAATTGTGCATTAGAACAAATATGAATGTCCATAATGTCAAGAATGTATCTCCCACATCTTGTTCAATTCGTTAATTGCCATGGGGATGAAGGAGTTCTTTGCTCTATTCGTTCTAATGTTAGGGTATCTGTACCTGCGTCCTGAAGGAAGTGTTTGGAACTTAACTGAGAGGGCATGCCACTGTCTCTCTCTAATCTCCATGTACTCTTCCGTCTTCCGTCTGGTCCTGCTACATGTTCTCCTCTGGTGTCATTACAGGCTCGCTGTATTCTCACGCCAACTAAAGTCTCAGCCATGATCTCATGATCCAGCCCTTTAGCTGTGCCTTACTCATGACTCGTCCTCTCCTCTTGCTCTTCCTCTTAGTCATTCTATGCTGTCACCCTAATCCATCCCCAAGCTCTGGCGCTCTATTTGCCCCTCCATCACCCGTGCCGCTAGCCTATCTCTTTAACCCTAATCTATCTACTGAAAAAGAAACTCCCAGTCCAGCTGCTGTCTACGAGGGTCGCCTCAGTTTGTCTCTCACTAGCCCTCAGGGTGTGCTACGCTAGTCAGATAGGACTGGCTAGTGGGGTGGGCTTGGAGTGTGTGCGTGTGCGTGCGTGCATGCGTGTGTTTTATATGTTTGGGATTTGGGCTTTGTGTAAATGTGTTTCCTGTACATGTTTGGGCTTTGCAAGCGTGCGTGCGTGCATGCGTTGACCGACTTCCTCCATGCTCACCTCTCCTTACATCCTTCATGTTTTTTTTCTTATTTCACCCCATTGCTCATTAGCACCACACTGGAGGACTACCATAGACAAACTGAAAGCCCAGCCAGGAAACTCCAACTCCAACTCCCATCGTCATTGTGACACTCCATAGCACACAGTGCTCAGACTTGTAGGCCAAAGGTTGCCGGTTCGACTACCAACCCGCCAGCTTGGCGGGGGGAGTAATTAACCAGTGCTCTCGCCCATCCTACTCCATGACTGAGGTACCGTGAGCATGGTACCGTCCTGCTGCACTGCTCTCTTGTACGCTGTCCCCCACAGCTGAGGCATAAAGGCAATTTTTTTGTGTGCAATGTGCACTCGTGTGCTGTGGAGTGCCGTGTCACAATGACAATGGGAGTTGGAGTTTCCCAGGTGGACTTTCTTTCACTTTCACTCTAGGCTTTGTACTAACTCAAAATGTCCTCAAATTTGAGCTGCTTCTCTCTCAGCTTTAAGTATGATGCTGTGCTGCCGTGCATGAGCCTGTGTTAGGATGTGTGAGAATGTGTGTGTGTTTTGATGACGTTGACTCTGACTCGTTCTTCCATGCTCACCTATCCTTACATCCATCATGTGTTCATGTTTTTAATTTTTTTTTATCTCATTTCATTCCATTGCTCATCCATCCCAGACCGGAGAACCTGTCCTCAGCCCCTACTCGTGCTGGGCTACCTTGGTAAGGGATTCAAACCCCCTATATGGCCCCCACATAGAGCAGATAGTACCCTACACGGCCCCTTCAGCTTCCCCCCCCCATCTCCCATCTCCCATCTCCCCTAGTTTGTAGTGGTGTGCATTGGCACTGCCCTTAAGGTCGATTCAGTCCAATTCAAATCGATTCAGTCCAATTCTACAATGCATGGCAAGGCATTCCAATTCTTCCAAAAGCAAGTGATTTTTTTTAGGCAATACAAGTAGTCAGATGCTGAACGTTTTATTGGCTATTGTGTGTATCAGTCCTGCAGTTTTCAATGCTTTGAAATGCTTGAATTTAATTTAAAGGTCATTTGCTCCCGAAATGCCCATGAAAGTAATGGAAATTTGAAAAAATATGTAAATACATTGAACATGGCATTTGCCAAATCGATTATTGAATTGTCCTGCCCAGCATCGCGATGCATTGCCTAATCTATTATTGATTTGTCCTGCCCAGCATCGCGATGCATTGCCTAATCGATTATTGAATTGTCCTGCCCAGCATCGCGATGCATTGCCTAATCGATTATTGAATTGTCCTGCCCAGCATCGCGACACCACTTCTAGTTTGTCCCTCCACCAGGGCTGCCTGACATCATGGGACCCGTCCTCCTTTTTTAAACCATACCTCTCCCTACTTCTCCATCCAAAGCTCATGTGTGCCCATTAGGGCATGTATTTCCCATGCTTTAATGTGTGTTTGCTTGATGGCTTCCTGCCCAGAGATCACGAATGCAAATTAGCTTTGTAGCTAACCCTGGTACTGGAACTGTCCTGTTCATGGCCCCTGTCAAATAAACCAATAAACTAAACTAAACCAACATGTCTGAAGTGCCCTTGAGCAATGCACCTTAATCCCACATTGCGACTATAACCAATACCCTGTAAATAACTGTAATTTGCTTTCGATAAAAGCATCTGCTAAGTGTAATGTGATGTAAAGAACATATTTGTTTGTCCAGCATTACTTCACTGTCAAGGAGAGATCCATCTGTGCCTGCACTTCTATTGTAGGCACATGTCGACCTGACTTAACCCATTGATTCCTAAAACCTTAACAGATCAGCTTTTGAAGCATATAACAACATGAAATAAAATGTTTTTTAAACCTGAGATTGTCTTGTACTACAACATGTTCATTCATTCTCCAACATACCAAGATGTATAATTAAAAAAATCTCAAATCTCATGAGGGTAGGGTAAATGTTCCGGCATCCGTGGGTTAAAAGGATAAAGCTGCGCTCTTGCTTCTCAAAAGCCACATATGTCTGTGTGTGCTTCTCTCCTCTGTGTTTTTTTTTTTGGCTCAACCTAGGGACTGCACGGTATAATCGTCACTTAGTTCTTGTTGCAGGTACAGCGTCCCAATCCCTGAACATGTTAGCACACATGAGCTTTGACCGATAGTAACACCAAAAATCACCGGTGCCACATGCTAGCGTACTGTATTAGCATATTGGGCTAAGAGCCACTTGTTGCAGGTTGTAGTGTCATTATGTTTTTGAGGACCTTTTTAGCGGTTTAGGAGAAATCCATGTAGGTAGTCCAGAACTGCATGGGGAGGTTCAGTTGCTGGCCCTGTTTAAGGTAGAGATCCTCAACTTGCCTCTGTTTTTACAGAGCAGTAATTCCCATCTGCTACCCACCGCCCCGCCCCACCCCACCCCACCCAAAGTAGGATTTAACTGCCCAGCAACCCCCCTCCACACACACACACACAACCCCTGCTCTGCCCCCACCCACCCGTCTCTTTATCGCTAGAATTTATGTTTCATGTTTCAACAGCACATGTGCGTACACAACGAATCCATCTTAATCTGCTAAATCCCTCACCCAGGAATTAAATGGAAACTCTTACCTCCCCACTCCACCTCCCCTTCTCCCTCCCTCTCTCCCTCCCTGATTACTAAAAATTTAGGTTCTTTTTCATTTATTTTGGGTTTGTTTGTTTGTCTAGTTTCCATTTAATCCTCAACCTGTGTTAAGCACTTTTTTGGAAATGAAAGGGAGATGATTAAAAAAGACCTGTATTTTTGGCTGTTGTGATTGTGGTGTGTGTGTGTGTGTGTGTGTGTGTGTGTGTGTGTGTGTGTGTGTGTGTGTGTGTGTGTGTGTGTGTGTGTGTGTGTGTGTGTGTGTGTGTGTGTGTGTGTGTGTGTGTGTGTGTGTGTGTGTGTGTGTGTGTGTGTGTGTGTGTGTTTGTCTGTGCGCTTGTGTGTGTGTGTTTGTCTGTGCGCTTGTGTGTGTGTGCGTGCACGGCACGCGCACGGCTGTGCGTGCTCTACGCCATATTGCAGTTGATGCTGTGTGTGGTAAACAGTCTTACCAGCGCAATTTTCACACCGGTGTCACAGGGTCACCTGCATTGGCTGTCACCTTCTCCACCTCTCCGAGGCTTTGTCCCTGTACGCCATCACTAATCTCCCTGGCTTCTACCCTACCACACACGTGCCCACAGATGCACACGCGCACACACACACACACACACACACACACACACACACACACACACACACACACACACACACACACACACACACACACACACACACACACACACACACACACACACACACACACACACACACACACACACACAGAGGCAAGCTGTCAGGCTGTCAGTCCTTGCTGGTTGTAGCTGTGCTGGGGACCTGCTGATGATACCCATATCATGCAGAGGCACACAAACACACACACACACTGCTCGATATTCTGTGGCATACTAGTGAGGACATTTGACCGATTACCAAAGCATGGTTGGATTGATCCCTTTTAATTAGAAATAAATGTGTATGCACGTTAGTGTGCAGAACTCTCCCTATACTAGACCCACTGTCATGATGATGTTCCTTAGGCACTACATTAATAGCTACCCTTCCATTGCTAGCGGTACTTCAGCCAGCTTTAACCAGCTCGCTCGATGTCAAGGGATAAGCAGCCGACAGCCGCCAAGGCATTCAGTCGACGGAATTAATCATCACAGCTGGAGCCAAATAACATGCCCGTATGAAGCCAAGTTGCCACACTCAAGCATTTTAAGAAACACTTAAAACCTCTTCACTGGAATAAATGACTTAACAAGCACAGCGACCAATTATCTGCTAGTTAGGGTTTTTTAAAGCAATTTTAAAGCAATTTTGTGCTGCAACTTCCCCAATTCGAACACTCTACAGTTCATGAAATATGTGCTTTTATGAATGCCAACAATGTGGCACATCCCAATTTTCCATTTTACTTTATTACAATGAAATATATCACCATCACTCAGAGGCACAGTTTAGTACTTTTATTTGGATCGTCACACAGGGAAGGACCACAGATCCAAACAGTATTGGAAAAAGTCCTGTAGATTGGCAGGACCGATGACAAACCAATAATAAGTCCAGTCTCTATGGATAGATGTGACATCTCCGTCTCCAGATGGACAGGCTCCCAATTATGGCAGAGATTGAGCAGAATTTGGCAAGTCCCTTTGCACTCTTTTTGCATAATCCACACAGTTGCAGTCCTCGCATGACCAGTTTATGTACATGTCCAAGGCTTCCAAACACAAGAACAATTAACTTGCAGTTATACCCCAGATTCATGATTGATTCAAGAAGTGGCTGGTACTTAAGCATTTTGTCATTAAAACAAGTGTCCATATATAAATCAAAAGAGCACACACACACACACACACACACACACACACACACACACACACACACACACACACACACACACACACACACACACACACACACACACACACACACACACACACACACACACACACACACACACACATGCACCAATCCTGCTCAGCAGAGTGTGTGTGTGTGTGTGTGTTAGTGGTGTGCATTGGCACTGCCCTCGCGATACGATTCGGGAGGTCGCGATTCAATTCAATTCTACGATTACATTCTAAGATTACATTTCTACTGAAAGCAAAGCAAATGTTTCATGAGTCATGATGAGGCAATACAAGTAGTCAGATACTGAGCAACATTTTATTGGCTGTTTTCTGTATCAGTCTTGCAGTTTTTAATGCTTTGAAGTGCTTTTATTTAATTTAACATTCATTTGCTCCCGAAATATCCACGGAAGTAATTGAAACTTTAAAAAATTGCTGCATCGAATCTGGAACTTGCCGCATTGAATTGGATCGTCCATGCCCCGCATTGCATTGCATCGCCAAATCGATTATTGTTGACACCGATAGTGTGTGTGTACTACCCGCGTGCATGAGAATGTGTGCGTGCACTTTTCTATGTGGTTTGTGTGAGTATGTGGTACTATTTTGTTCTTTATTTCTCTCTGTATGGTTGCACATGTGCCTCTAGGGATTTTTTTGTATCTGTATATGAATGTATGCACTTGTGTTTGTCTGTTTTTTGTTGTGCATGAATATGTCTGTTTATGGTGTCTGCCTGTGTGTGTGTGTGTGTGTGTGTGTGTGTGTGTGTGTGTGTGTGTGTGTGTGTGTGTGTGTGTGTGTGTGTGTGTGTGTGTGTGTGTGTGTGTGTGTGTGTGTGTGTGTGTGTGTGTGTGTGTGTGTGTGTGTGTGCGTGCATGCGCACCTGTGTGTTGTGTCCGTGTGCATGCGTGTGGGTTAGGCTTGTAACCAGAGCAGCAGATGGTGGAGACACACACACACACACACACACACACACACACACACACACACACACACACACACACACACACACACACACACACACACACAGTCGGTCAGAATGAGAGCAACCCCAAAGAGCTCTTCAGGTCGAAAGTCTGGCCAGCCGTTTCAATCTCAGCATGGGATAACAACACACTAATCAAGTCAGGGTGGGGGTTAGCAGCAGTGGCAACACAGCTCTTTGGCTTGGCCCTCTCCTAAAACAGGCACACCACACCCTGATCAAGTCTGGATTAGCGCTCAGGCTAGATATGGCTGCAGCCTTGGGACTCCTACCTGCCAGGTGGCACCTGATTGGCCAAAAGTGAAAAGTTGCAGAATTGTTCCAGGCTGCAATATTGAAGGAAAAAAAAACAGTTGGTAGACGTGTTATCCTTAATTACTAACTTGTAATCATGACACTGTCTATGTGAATTTGTCTCAACATTTGCCTTCAGGGGGGTCCTACAGCCATTTTAAACCGGCCCTGTCCATGATTCTACAGTTAGATGTACTGTACATTCCTAATCAGACTCGGTGGAACGCGCATGCAGTGTATGCATTCTATCCATTCAATTTTGCTCTAGACCATGGCCAAAACAGATCTGGAATTCTTTATGCTCCTCGTGTGTATGAGATTTGTAAGGGATTTGCGTGGTAGACTACCGTAGTTGTTGACTTTGTTGTAAGCGCTGTGCTGTTGGACGCTCTCCACCAACTCAGACAGACTCTGACCGTATGTTTTGTTTTGTTTGTTTGTTATTCTTTCAGGAAAAAATGGTGTATTTGCCTGTGTGCCTGTTTGAAACCGTGCCCTAGTTCTGTGTTTGGATTCTATGCTCGTGTCTTACTGTGTAAATGTTGTGTGGTGGTTGTTTGGTATGGTTTGTGTTGGTAGCACTTTATTTTCGGGATACATCTATTAGCACTAATACATACAATGTTAATGCCTGCATAAGTAACTTGTAAGGCATGTATTAAGCAAATGCTAAGGCCTACTAGGTCCTTACTAAGGTTAAATTGATAATAAATCCCTTATTGTGCATGAACAAGACATTTGCGAATACATGCCTAACAAATGTTTGATTTTGCTTTGTACATGCCTTACAAGTTACTTATACAGGCACATTGTATGTATTAGTGCTAATAGATGTAAAATAGAGTGTTACCGTGTTTTCAGATGACAAGCTGGAGACTGCATCGAAAGCAGCTCGGGAAACTGCACTTCCCTGTGTGAGTGCGTGTGTGTGCATGTGTGTGTGTGTGTGTTTCTACTCTTGATGTGGGCATGATTTCAGATGAGCAGACGGACCTCACCAAGAACATATCTGGGAATTCTGTGTGTGTGCTTGCACATGTGTGTGCGTGCGCATGTGTGTGCGTGCATGCGAGTGTCCGAACAGCCAGACCTCAGTGATGCCATGTTTTGGAAGTGTGTGTGTGTGTGTGTGTGTGTGTGTGTGTGTGTGTGTGTGTGTGTGTGTGTGTGTGTGTGTGTGTGTGTGTGTGTGTGTGTGTGTGTGTGTGTGTGTGTGTGTGTGTGTGTGTGTGTGTGTGTGTGTCTACACTCTGACGTGTGTGTGTTGATGATTTCAGATGAACAGCAGGGCACGCTGAGGCTGAATAACCTGACCAAGAGCATGTCTGGCAAGTACGTGTGTCGCTCCAGCAACACCGCAGGGGCAGAAAGCTGCTACATCAATCTGGAGGTCTCTACCCGTGAGTAGCACAACACCAAACTTGTTTTTGTGTCTGTGTGTGTGTGTCTGTGTGTGTGTGTGTCTCTGTGTGTGTGTTTGTGGACACCTGCAAGTGTGTGTTTATGCGTGCTTGTGTCTGTTCCTCTGTGTGTGTGTGTCTGTGTACGTGTGTAAGGGCGTGTGTGTGTTTGTGGACGCCTGCAAGTCTGTGTCTGTGTCTGTGCGTGTCTATGCGTGCTTGTGTCTGTGCCTGTGTGTCTGTGACCGTGTACGTGTGTACGGGCGTGCGTGCGTGTGTGTTTGTGGACACCTGCAAGTCTGTGTCTGTGTTTGTCTATGCGTGCTTGTGCCTGTGCCTGTCTGTGTGTGAGTGTGTCTGTGTGCGTGCGTGCGTGCGTGTCTGTGCCTGTGTGTGTGTCTGTGTACGTGTGTAGTACGTGCGTGCGTGTGTCTGCGTGTTTGTGTGTGCCTGGTGGCTCTCGTTCATTTCTACGACAACGCCTTGGACAACAAGGGCATGATGAAAGACTCCATCATCCAGGCTCCACTTGGAGGCCACCTCTCCTCGTGCCTGCCAGCTGTTATTTATTGTATTGTCGTATGCTGTTTGTTCATCTGAAGGCTATGAGCTCCCTCATACACCTGAAATCTCCTGACACATTTTTTTTCGTCTGGCTGGAGTGAGGAATTGCCACCAAAGACCAAATACACCTTAGGAGTCAGTCTGAATCGTCTGTATATTGGATTTAAGATTCAAGATTCATTCATTGGTCTTGTGGGAAATTCGCTGCTAGTTTATGATTAGTTAGTGTGTAGCCATAGTGCATTCTTGAATGCGTTTGGCCCTCACTGGCAGGCATGCTACCTGACGGCTGAAATTAAAGTTTTTTAGCATCTGGGAGAGAGCTTCTATTACAAAAGAAATATTACCTACTCTACTGAACAAAATGAACCAGCTGCAAATTCAATTTTATTATTAAATAATCGATTGTCATGAATCGATGCAGTGTATTGTATTACGATGCATTATCATGACGATTTGTTTGCACGACCCTAGCAGGCATACCATCCGACTGCTGGAAACCAGGCTCGGATAGTGTTTTCAGGCCAATACAGACTCTGGTTGAAAACTTTTCTTGGGAATCAATCTGGATCCTCTGTTTATTGCTGGAGTGTAATTTTGGTGTGTGCTTGAATGCCCAGCCCCTTGTTTGCAAAGCCATGACTAGCTGTCTGTCTGATAAGGGCTTTAATGCACAGAGCAGTAACATTGAAGTATACTTAAGAAGAATACCAGTACTGAGGTTTTTGCATTATTGTGTGTGTCTGCGTGTGAGCGTGTGTGTGTGTGTGTGTGTGTGTGTGTGTGTGTGTGTGTGTGTGTGTGTGTGTGTGTGTGTGTGTGTGTGTGTGTGTGTGTGTGTGTGTGTGTGTGTGTGTGCGCGCGCGCGTGTCTGTGTGTGTCTGTGTCTGTGTCTTTGTCTGTGTCTGTGTCTGTGTCTGTGTCTGTGTCTGTGTCTGTGTGTATGCACACGTGTGCATGTGTGATTTTATGAGTCAATGTTAGTGATGTCTGTGTCTGATTTTTGTCTCATCTCTCTGTAGCCACCAGTGCAGGTGTCATCGCAGGGGCGGCGGTGGGCTCTGTCCTGGGATTGGTGGCCATCATCCTCTTCCTCGTCTTCATCTTCAGGAGGAGGCGGGACACTGAGGAGGAGATAGCCAATGAGATCAAGTAAGGCTGACCAACATCCAATCCCTATTCTGCGTGTCTGAGTGATGTGTCAAAAATAGTAATTAGTGTGAATACTCTGAAATTGTTGCTTGCAATATAATCTGTGTGAATATACCATAGATAATTAAATAAAATGTGTGAATATACCATATTAAACCAATTGAATGAATGAATAATGAATATCCATAGATATTACTGTACATTATGTGATGCGTACCAAGGGGACCTAATTACGTTCAAAGTTTTTCCTGGGTTTTGTTTGTGTGCTGTGGAGCTGTTAACTGGTTACGAAAGTATGCAGAACATCTCAACACATATGCATGTTAGCTTAGTTTCACACATTTGTTTTGTCTAGTACACAATTATATGCACCCCTAGCCTGATAAACCAGACTAAATGTGGATGTCTAATTTAGTCTGGCCTCGATGCATAATACATCCGAAGATTGTTGATGAGAACAACCTTCCCTCAAAACCCTGCCCGCTTTGATTCAAAACACATCTTTGCGTTGTAATTGGTTTGCCCGATTCATGGCATTCTGGCTTCATTGAATCATTATGCGAGGCCAGACCCACCCGTAGACAAAACATTTTGCCGTCCAGCGGGTGGCGCTGGTTCACCAGGCTAATGCACCCCTACTCTTCAGACCACAAACGGCGTGAGAGCTTTGTTGTCCTGCGCTGTTTTTGTATGGTAACACATTATTAACTTTTCATTTGGTTTAATTTTTTAAAATGTATTTGTTATCAAAAGATTTGACGAATGACGCATTGCTACAGTATCCAGTTTAACAGCGGTAAAGTCAGACAATTACATCTTTTTCTATCAATTACATTTTTCCCAATTTTATTTAAAATGCTAATTTTTGACATTCTCATTGCAAGAATTCCCAAGCAAGAACATCTAATTCAGTCTAATTATACATCTTATTTACAAACATACACACACAATTGTTCTGTCTTCTTTCAACTAGTACTTTAGATTGTGGTAGTGTGGTTATTGGGTTTACTGCGGAAATCGAGTTAACTTCTAACTTCTAGTTATTAACTGAAAATGTTCGGGACCCCATCTACGGTGCAAAAAATGTCACCAACAAATTGCACTTATTAGAATAATAATGTGTGTATCGTTCCATCATTGGCATGGAGGACGCCCATGTCCTTAATATTCCCAATACTAAAATTATTAATGTGTGTTTTTAAAATAAGTGTGCTGTTTTAATGTCCTTGATATCAATTATTAATGTATGAAATTGTTATGTGTGATCTTAACAGGGTAACTCTGGTGTAAAATTGAACACGGTAAAAGACACGTTAGACAAGTTTGCTGAGGGAATGCCTCAGTGTTCTCATGCCTCGTTACAAATGTGAGGACTCTTATTATACTACATGGAAGTGTGGAGCTAATACTTCCTGCCCTTTTATTGTTTTAATCAAAGCTTTAAATTATACTGACAATTACTATTAGCATTTATGCTTTTGTACCGAAAACAAATGTTTTCAATGCCACTATTTTTTTGTCCTTTGCTCCTCATCAGGAGGAACTGATCATTTTAAGATTTTCAAAATGAATTTTACACCAGAGTTTGCTGAAAACTAATGTGTGATCTTAATTTGTGTGGTATTACTGTGAAGTTGCGTTATATTAATATAATTCTGTCAGATCCACTCTAGTCAAAAATGATACTGGAAACAGAGATATATTTCAGAAGCTTTATTTCTGAATGCATACATTTGTGTTTGGGGGTATGGCTCTGTTCGGAGGAAGTTCCCCGGCTTCTCCATGAGCTCCATGGAAGCCAATACAGGGAACAGCAGCATCCTCAGGTGGCGTGCGTTCCATTTAGCTGGAAAGGCAAAATACCCCCTAGAACAGAGCAAGCAACAACAGCATGACATTGTTTGACAACGATTAGTCTGGTGGAGCAGGGGAGGTGGTGGGAGCAAAACAAGCAGCAAAAAGCAATGACAGGAAAAGAAATTCGGTAGTTTAAATAAAGCGCGCCATATGTCAGCATCCAATTGCGAGCTGCAGCTGATTAACCAAAGCGCAGCTGATTAGTGGAGAGTTGTATGGGTTGGGTCGGCGTCAGCCAATAGGCAAAAGGGCGCATTGACTACGTGGTCTGCCAGAACTAACGCAGATTGCTCGATTAATAAAGTCTGTGATATGAATGCAATGTGCATGAAACTCTAATGCTCATGTTTGTCTGTAGGGTGCTATCCCACACTGCAGGGATGATGACCTTAAGTAATAATGTGATGTGCAATATTGAAATGATGTCATGCCATGTCTTAGAAGCTGTTGACACGCATATGGATATTTCTTTAAAAAACGCATTGTTTTTGGCCTCTCGTTTACATGTAAATAGAGTTTTAGAATGCTCATTTCGAAACTCTGGATTAAAAGAATATCCCGTGTAGGGGGCTAAAATGCACTTCATCCATATGTCGTGTTTACATGTAAACACCTTAAAAAATATCTATATTTAAAAATATCCGCATTTGTGTAAACAGCACCTAATATTAAAACACTAATTTACATACCTGTACATGGTGCTGTACTCTGCAGGGAGGACGCCCAGGCTCCCAAGCGCGTGTCATGGGCCAAAAGCGGCACGGGCTCGGACATCATCTCCAAGAACGGCACGCTGTCATCCATCGCCACCAGCCCCCCTCCGCACGGCTCTCTCGACCAGCTCCACCATCACCACCACCACCACCACCTCAACCACCAGCAACAGCAGCCCGGCAGCAACTACAGCTATACTCCGCCCCGCGACATGACCCCCGACCCCGCCGCCGTTCCCATGGCGGCGTACCGCGTGCGGCCTGGTCAGCCCAACCCACTCCACGGCCTACCGGGCTACAACGCCAGCGGCTCGCCCCAGGCACAGCACTCCTCCCGGCGGAACGCCCAGCAGGGGGGGACGCTCACGCGGCGCCCCGCTAGTGCGGGCGGCCATCGGCACGTCGCTGCTAACGGCCCGGCTAACCATTCGGGTAGTCACGGTAGCGTGGCATACCACACGCCCCCAAACCCCTATCCTCTCAACCCTAATGGTCCTGTCCACGCGTCAAGTCCACGGCCAACCGGTAGTAGCAGCACGACCCTCTCATCCAGTCCACAACCGATCACGGCCAACGGTCCCGTACACACAAACAGCCCTCGGCTACTCAGCGCTAGCACTCAAGTCTACGCTGCTAGCCCCCATCCAGTCAACGCTAATGGTCCCGTCCACAGCCCCAGCCCTCGACCAATCAACGCTAATGGTCCTGCCCACAGCCCCAGCCCTCGACCAATCAATGCTAACGGTCCAGTCCAAACCCCCAGCCCTCGGCCAATCAATGCTAACGGTCCCGTCCAAACCCCCAGCCCTAGACCAATTAATGCTAACGGTCCCGTCCACAGCCCCAGTCCTATACCAATCAGTGCTCCGGGTTCCACCACTGACATCCCTCTGAGGACTGATGGGGCTGAGCCACAAGTCCCGCCCCTGACCACGCCTCAGTCCACACCACAGCTCACCCCCCAGCTCCAATCACAGACCCTCCCCCAAACAGGCATTTCCATGGCAACGCTGACCCGCATGGGGGCGGTCCCTGTCATGGTGCCGGCCCAGAGCCAGGCCGGTTCTCTGGTGTAGCTACGACTGGATTGGTCTGTTCTAGACTGAACTAGAGTTGTACGGACTGGACTCTTTTGCAGGCCGAACTAGACTGTGATTTCGGCACCAAGGGAGCTGGAAAATCTGGGCCGGATCTCATCATGACTGATGGGAATCAGGAGCAAGTTGATTTGCTTGCGAACCGACCATGTGCTCTGTGGCAGACCCACAGAAAAGGGACAGGAGAGAGAGAAGTGGGGGAGGAAAGTGTCGAAACTGAGCTGGATGAACCCTGCTTGAAAACACACACACACACACCACACACACACACACACACACACACACACACACACACACACATAACACACACACACATAACACACACACACACACACACACACACACACACACACACACACACACACACACACACACACACACACACACACACACACACAACAGGGCTGAGCTCTGAGAAGTATGATCTTCTGTGCTTTGACTTTTTTTTTTTTTTATAACGACTTAAGAATCCAAGTCTGTAGCCACTGCATCTGTACAACGAATCTACTTGTCTTTGGCAGGATTATTTCTACAAAACTGTACAGTTACTATTTCATTTCTTTTTTTCTGTTTCATCATGTTCAATAGTGTTATACTTTATGACTCTGCTCCAGCCTGGTTCAGCTTTGAAGGGTTTTATTTTTTTTTACCAGGAGTGTATTTTGAAGGTTGTGTTTCCAACAAGAGTGTGTATTATGAAGGTTGTGGTTCGATCAGGAGTGTGTTACGAAGGCGGTTGTGTTTCCACTGGAGGACTGGCTGCGTCCTGAACGGGTTTGTTTTGGTTGTTTGTTTGAGGAGCAGGGATGGAAATAAGCATCCGTCCACCTGCCAATGACAGGTGAATTTGTTTAAGGTGAAAATGTTTAAGTTCCACCCATGTTCAGGAGTGTATTAACCGGAGAAGTGCATTATCCAGAATGTAACTGCAAACTGTAAAGTGCTGTTGCTGTGCTGATTAAAAAATGTCTTGGAATTAAGAAGAATTCAAGCCTGTTGAGCCTGTTGTTTTTTACTGATGGTACCTTCTTGGGTGCAGGGGAAATGATAAAACACACACACACACACACACCTGAAATACAAAAAAAAATCTGTCTATAAAAAGTCAACTGCCCGGCATCTTCCATCAAAAACTGCATGTGTCTCCTCTTTAAGCAAAGGCTGCTCGATATTCTGTGGCATACTACTGAGGACATTTTACCGATTACCAAATCATGGTTGGATTGATCCCTTTTAATTAGAAAAAAATGTGTATGCACATTAGTGTGCAGAACTCTCCCTACTGTCATGATGATGTTCCTTAGGCACTACATTAATAGCTACCCTTCCATTGCTAGCGGTACTTCAGCCAGCTTTAACCAGCTCGCTCGATTTCAAGGGATAAGCAGCCGACAGCCGCCAAGGCATTCAGTCGATGGAATTAATCATCACAGCTGGAGCCAAATAACATGCCCGCATGAAGTCAAGTTGCCACACTCAAGCATTTTAAGAAACACTTAAGACCTGTTCACTGGAATAAATGACTTAACAAGCACAGCGACCAATTATCTTCTAGTTAGGGTTTTTTAAAGCAATTTTAAAGCAATTTTGTGCTGCAACTTCCCAAATCCGAACACTCTACAGTTCATGAAATATGTGCTTTTATGAATGCCAACAATGCGGCGCATCCCAATTTTCCATTTTACTTTATTACAATGAAATATATCACCATCACACATAACACAGATTCAGATTCACTCCGAATCACCCACCTCCATCTCTTTGTGAAAGTAACGCTTCCTTTAGTAATCCTCTCTTATTTAAAGTTTGAGCAAATTATCAAGAAATATCACAGGAGTGGCAACGTTTTTGTCCACCATCCATGATATGTGATTGTGTGTATTTTAAGTCTCTCATTCACATACACCATCAAGTTCACAGGTGGTTCCATTTCTCCTACTGGCCCTGCCCTTCCTTAGTATTGCAAGACACACACACACACACAAACAGAGAAAGACAGACACACACACACACGCAAACAGAGAAAGACAGACACACACACACACACACACACACACACACACACTTTCTTTTGATATTTCCAGGCCCTGCCCTCCTCATTGTGCGCTGTGCTGCGCTGCCCAGTGAGATTGAACACCAGAGTGTTTACTATACTACACCTCCAGTACCAGACGGCCTTATCAGGCATCTGTGTGGACACACACCACACGTACAATCACACAATAATATCACAGTCAGTCACATTAACACCATGACACACAGAGGACTTGTCCTGGTTACCTGGCTCTACAGCGCTTATTTGGGTGAGTACTGTGCTGCTTTGTTTCTTTTTTTTAACCATTGGGTCGATTCAAAGACGGCCGGACCAGAGTCGCTACAGTTTAGTTGCTTTCCTGCTCTTCTTGAACTGTGTGTTTAACACTGTGCTTAGTTAGTTTAGTAAGTAGGATGTTTGTGTGTAGAGGTTTCCCTGTTTCGTGCAGCTGACATTGAGGTTGTTGTCATTGCAAATAAGGTGCTGTTTCCATGTAGCAGGATATTTTTAAATGTGGATTTTTTTTTTCTCCTGTTTAGGTGGAAACACAGCATGTGGATAAAAATAAAAACTCCATTATAACAGGTGTGTTTTAGCTCCCTAAATGGGATATTTGTAAAGCCGGATATTGATGTGTGGGTTTTAAAACTCTGCTTACGTGGAAACGGAAGGCCAAAACCAATGTAAACAGGAGAAAAAAATATCCACATTTTGAAAAAATCCTGCTACGTGGAAACAGCACCTAAATGGCACCAAGTCCAAGGTCCTAGAGCAGTGATTTTCAAACGGTGACCTTGGACTTCACAGGAGTGAGCCTTGAAGGTATTCCATGTCGGCCTTGAAATAATGTTATGCAAATCAAAATTGTATGTGTGTGTGTGTGTGTGTGTGTGTGTGCGCGCGTGCGCGTGCGCGTGCGCGTGCGTTGCTGTTGACTATTTATTTGAGTTTTGTTGTTTATTGAGTCAGAGGTGTGGGCCCCGAAAATTAGCAACAATTTCAAGTGGGTCCCAAGTTGGAAAAGGTTGGGAACCCCTGCCCTTGAGGTTTTCATTGTACATATAAGGGACACAAAGGCGTTGTATATTTTGAGCTTTCTTCTCTGAGAGGCAGTAGGCGAACCTAATAATTGTGCGACTCAAGGCGATAGCTGTTTTGTCCTTGTTATACTGTTTGCTTGCTATATCTCGACTTGCGTCCTATTTGTTTTGTGTGTGTAGTTGTATGATTGTTGTGTGCCCATGATCTGTGTTGTTATTATTACGTGCTTTTGTCAGTGTTTTTAAGGCTACAAGCTTCTCTTCACAAGGTTTTAACTGATTATGCTACCTCAGTACTTACTTTATTCATCGTAGTAAGCCTTTTCAAAAGCAAACATGGGAAAGATGGCTGCTGGAATTCTAGGACGCTGATTTGCTGTAGGTGTTAAACTTGCTTTAGAAGCCACTGACATACACTCAAGCATTAATTTATCATTTTCATCCAGATGAATGACTTTGACTCATGATAGATGGCCTATTTCTGGTACTGTATGTGTTCAATTCTTGTGTTATTGTTGTGTTCGTCATGTGTTGTCTATTTGCTTTGTTCATTTGTGCTATTCTGTTATCTATCTATCTATCTATCTATCTATCTATCTATCTATCTATCTATCTATCTATCTGTCTGTCTGTCTGTCTGTCTGTCTGTCTGTCTGTCTGTCTGTCTGTCTGTCTGTCTGTCTGTCTGTCTGTCTGTCTGTCTGTCTGTCTGTCTGTCTGTCTATCTATCTATCTATCTATCTATGCTGACACATGGTGTTTATAAATTCATTTACTGTGTTATGTTACTGGCATGTGGCCTTGGTGTGTTTTGATGTGCATATTAAGGGGTGTGCCAACCGGAGGGCCCCTCAGTGAAGACGCCTGTGTACGTGAAGGAGGGGGCCACTGCAGAGCTCTCGTGCACCTATAACACCCCGGGGGACCCCAAATTCACCCTGGAGTGGCGCTACGCTCCCCCCGGAGTCCCTGAGATAAAGGCCAGAGATGTGAGTACGAGTGTGTATCCTCCGCCATGCAAATGTGAGTATGGAGACATATGAATACATTTTATGCATTTTATGCATTGAAAGTGAAAGCTCAACTGAGAAACTCCAACTCCCATTGTCATTGTGGCAGAGCACTCCACAGTACACAAGTGCAAACTGCACACAACGAGATTGCATTTATGCCTTACCCGTGCAAGGGGGCAGCCCCCAATGGCGCCCCAAGGGAGCAGTGTGGCAGGACAGTACCATGCTCAGGGTGCCTCAGTCATGGAGGAGGATGGGGGAGAGCACTGGTTAATTATTACTCCCCCCGCCAATCTGGCAGGTCGACTCGGGAGTCGAACCGCCAACATTTGTGCTACAAGTCTGACACCCGAAACGCTTACCCATGACTGCCCATATTGCTGCAGCATGTACTGTATATAATTTGCATTGTGAATGAAGGAGCGAGTGAGTATGCATTTTTGCATCGTTGACCATTGTAAAAACACACATTACTACTATTGAGTAGTATGGGTAGTCAGTATGGCAGTCATGGTTAAGCGACTTGTATCCCAAAGGTTCTACTCCCGACCCGCCAGGTTGGTGGGGGGAGTAATTAACCAGTGCTCTACCCCATCCTCCTCCATGACTGAGGTGCCCTGAGCATGGTACCGTCCCGCCGCACTGCTCCCTAGGGGCGCCATTGGGGGCTGCCCCCTTGCACAGATGAGGCATACATGCAATTTCGTTGTGTGCAGTGTACAGTGAGCACTTGTGTGCTGTGGAGTGCTGTGTCACAATGACAATGGGAGTTGGAGTTTCCCAGTTGGGCTTTCACTACACTTCACTTGAGGTGCTGGGAAGAGGGAGAGTACCGTATGCCTGATTGGTCCCAACCTCAATAGTTCCACTTTGTATGCACTTCATATGCAGTCTCACTGGCAGGGCAGGACTAAGATGGCCCGGGGCCCCTAGGCTACAGATTGCTGTGAGCCCCCCACCCCCATGACATCAAATGTGATGAAGAGCATGTAGCTCAAAAACTTTCACTTGGCGAAAAGAATAATAACACTAAAAAAACAGGAGCAAGTGTGCGGACATTCAAATTTAGTTTCACAGTTGTCTGACTCTTTTGTCCTGCACATGTGCTTTGGACGTGCGCACTTTGGACGCCGGATGCCTGAGTACCAGCGAACTGAAAAGATGTATGGAGAATCGGGATGACTGGAAGCAACGATGGAAGACTCGTCTGAGAACGACCTAGAGAGACCACTACAGTACTTTACATAATCTTAAACCTGCAAGACCCCTGTATTTCCATTTCAAGAATGTCGAGACACAGTATCACTTGGCATTTAAAAGTTGTCTTTCTTGTATGTAAAGGCTCTGCGTGTGGGCCAGATGAAATGGCTCAGTGTGGCTGCATGTGGGTCACACACACACACACACACACACACACACGCACACACACACACACACACACACACACACACACACACACACACACACACACACACACACACACACACACACACACACACACACACACACACACACACTGACATACAGGCAGGTAGGCAGGCAGGCCTCCCTCAAGTCTAAGTTTGCCCACCTCTGCTTCACACTATGCCCATGGTCACAACGGACTTAAGCATTCCTTCATACATCAATCAATTCTTCTGAAACGAACCTTGCTCGGGGATGCGAAATTAATTTCAGTGCAAACTGACAATAAAGTACTAGTAGAGTTGGGACTCTACGCATCATCCCTCACTCAGCTTGCAGGTGCAGCACAGTGGGACAGACATCACTGGAAAGGAGAGGCTGGAGCACACTGCAGCTTAGTTTTCAAGACTTTATTGTGTGAAAACTAAGCTGCAGTGTGCTCCAGCCTCTCCTTTCCAGTGACAATAAAATAGTATCGTATTATATCGTATTGTATCGTATCATATCGTAATGTATCATATCGTAATGTATCATATCGTATTATATCGTGTCATATCGTATCGTGTCATATCGTATTGTATTATATCGTATCGTATCATATCATATTGTATCATATCGTATCATATCATATCGTATTGTATCGTGTCATATCGTATGGTAGGTGCTGTATTACGACGGGCAGATGTACCACAGGCAGCTGTGGAGCAGCAGGATGTCTCTGGTGCAGAGCCCCCCGTCCAACGGCGTGGCCTCCCTGCAGATCAAGAACGCGCGGCTGTCTGACGCTGGCATCTACATCTGCGATGTCAAGACGCCCAGCAACTGGGACAGCAGCGGCCATGGCCTCATCAACCTCACTGTGCTCAGTAAGAAGCTCTTTTTTAACGATATTTTGGGGACTTTTAAGTCTTTCTTTTTTTGAGATAAGATAGTGGAGGAGAGACAGGAAGCAAGTAGGGAGAGAGAGAGACGGAGAAGTTATCGGCAAATGACCCGGGTTGGAACTGAACCCGGGTCGCCAGCGTAGCAGTCCAGTGTCCAGCCGTTACAGCCACAGCTGGGCCTCAGTAAGAACTCGAATGACTCAAACGACCAAATACCAGTCCAGAAAAGACTCCATAGCAACTCACTCAATAAGGACTTAATAAGCAGTTGATAATAATGAAGTGAAGACTCACGCAACTCAAGCAACTCAAGCTCAAGTGAAGACTCAAGCAAATTGGTAAGGACTCCCTAAATGCTTATGTGTGGGGCATCACTGCTGCAGTGCTGTGTCTGTGTCCATGTCTTTGCCAAAGCCTACTGTATGTGAACATAATGTTTAGTACCTCCACTGGTTGTCTCACACAGTGAGTGGTGCATTGTAGTTATTTGTGTGTTTGTAGTTATTTGTGTGCATGTGTGCGTGCGTGTCTGTCTGTCTGCCTTTCTGTCTGTCTGTCTGCCTGCCTGCCTGCCTGCCTGCCTGCCTGCCTGCCTGCCTGCCTGTGTTTGCCTGCCTGTCTGTCTGCCTGTCCGCCTGTCTGTCTGTCTGCCTGCCTGCCTGTCTCCCTGTTTGCCTGCCTGCCTGTCTGCCTGCCTGTGCCTGCCTGCCTGTCTCCCTGTTTGACTGCCTGTGCCTGTCTGCCTGCCTGCCTGTCTCCCTGTTTGACTGCCTGTGCCTGCCTACCTGCCTGCCTGCCTGTCTGTCTGTCTGCCTGTCTGCCTGTCTGTCTGCCTGTCTGCCTGTGCCTGTGTGTGCATCTGCATATTATTCAGTCCTTTCCTCCTTTTTGTCCTCTTCTCTCTCTTGCAGCTCCGCCATCTTGGCCTGTGTGCACTATGACAGGGAAGAACTACGAAGGCCACGACGTCACCCTGCAGTGCCTGAGTGAGGCGGGCATCCCACGGCCCATTTACACCTGGAGGAAAGACAACAACCAGCCACTACCACCCAACACTGTCACAGGTCAGTACCATAGCAACAACCAGCCACTACCACCCAGCACCGTCACAGGTCAGTACCATAGCAACAACCAGCCACTACCACCCAACACCGTCACAGGTCAGTACCATAGCAACAACCAGCCACTACCACCCAACACCGTCACAGGTCAGTACCATAGCAACAACCAGCCACTACCACCCAACACAGTCACAGGTCAGTAGTGCCATAGCAACAACCAGCCACTACCACCCAACACCGTCACAGGTCAGTACCATAGCAACAACCAGCCAGACTTTATAGTCGAGTGCAGGCAGTGTTACAGCCAGACCCTACAGCCGGACACACATACAGGTGTGAATTGTCTGTTACTAGGACAATTAGTACCTTTGAGGCTCTGTCATGAACTGACAGAAACTTCCAACAATTCAACACCCCCCTCTCTGTCTACACACACACACACACACACACACACACACACACACACACACACACACACATACACACACACACACACACACACACACACACACACACACACACACACACACACACACACACACACACACACACACACACACACACACACACACACACACACACACACACACACACACACAATTAATTGACTGCAGCAGTGGTGCTTAGGCCTTATCTCTGACTCACCTGTTTGCCAAAGCACTGAAGGCAGAAACAACTAATGTGTTTCACAGAACTGCTCTCTCTCTCTCTCTCTCTCTCTCTCTCTCTCTCTCTCTCTCTCTCTCTCTCTCTCTCTCTCTCTCTCTCTCTCTCTCTCTCTCTCTCTCTGTGGAGTTGTGAGAGGTTTTGCTGAAGAAAAAAAAACATGTGAATGGCAAGACAAAGGTTGCTGTGTTCAGTTTGATTTGCATTTCCCTTGATAATACTGTCTGCATGACTACTTTCAGTGATACTTACTATGAGTATATTTGCCAGATGGTAATTTTGGTATGTGGGCGTATCCAGGAGTACATAAATGTTTGTGTGTGTGTGTGAGTGTGTGTGTGTGTGTGTGTGTGTGTGTGTGTGTGTGTGTGTGTGTGTGTGTGTGTGTGTGTGTGTGTGTGTGTGTGTGTGTGTGTGTGTGTGTGTGTGTGTGTGTGTGTGTGTGTGTGTGTGTGTGTGTGTGTGTGTATGCATCTGTGTGTGCATCTGCGTGTGCGTGTGCGTTTTGTGTGCACGCGTGCTTGTATGTTTTGTGTTTGTTTGTGTCATTATCCTGGCTGTTGCACCAAGCTCTCTCCACCATCTTCCCTGCAGATCCATGTTTGTTTATCAAGTGTGTGTGTGTGTGTGTGTGTGTGTGTGTGTGTGTGTGTGTGTGTGTGTGTGTGTGTGTGTGTGTGTGTGTGTGTGTGTGTGTGTGTGTGTGTGTGTGTGTGTGTGTGTGTGTGTGTGTGTGTGTGTGTGTGTGTGTGTGTGTGTGTGTGTGTGTGCTTGCATCGGCGTCCATATATGTTTCGGTTCGTGTATGTGTGTGTTTGTGTGTGTGTGTGTGTGTGTGTGTGTGTGTGTGTGTGTGTGTGTGTGTGTGTGTGTGTGTGTTGTGTGGTGGTGTGTGTGTGTGTGTGTGTGTGTGTGGTGTGTGTTTGTGTGTGTGTGTGTGTGTGTGTGTGTGTGTGTGTGTGTGTGTGTGTGTGTGTGTGTGTGTGTGTGTGTGTGTGTGTGTGTGTGTGTGTGTGTGTGCGTGCCTTTGTGTCATATGTTTGTGTGTGTGTTCCCCAGACCAGATAAGTGGCTCCCTGGTTGTGCGTAACCTGTCGGCGTCTGTAGCGGGCACCTACACCTGCACGGCCTCCAATGAGTACGGACGCACCGCATGCAGCCTCATCATCAGGGTGTCCAGTGAGTCACGACACGACACACACACACACACATACAAGAAACGCATACACACACACCTGCTGACACACACACACGCTGACACGCTGACACGCACACGCACACCCACACCCACACACACACAACATACACACGCAGGTGTGCGCGCGTTGGTTGGCTTAAGCGCATGTGCGCTCTCTCTCACACACACACACACACACACACACACACACACACACACACACACACACACACACACACACACACACACACACACACACACACACACACACACACACACACACACACACACACACACACACACACACACACACACATTTACTGACAAAATAGAAAGTCTGAGGAAGTTCATCTTCCACAGAGAAGAGGTCTTCAGTTGAGATGGTTTGGCATCTTTTTAAAATATACTTTTAGGGCTTTTTTCTGCCTTTTTTTGAGATATCACAGTTTAAGAGAGTGACAGCAAATGAGTGGGGAGAGAGAGGGGAAGGATAGGCATCTTAGCTCATCGAGTCACCATACCCCCATGGTTTGGCATCTTAATGTGGCTACTAAACGTTCGTTATCTGAACCCAGGAAGTCAACCACTGGTTATGACGCACACTGTCACATAGCCACGCACTGATGAGGGCTTGATAGCCGAAACGCGTTTTTCGGACATGGTGGTAATATGAATAAATAATGAGACGCAGTTTGTGAGTGCGGATTTTTCTTCCTTAAGTTGATACATTTTATCGCGCACCCAAAGACTTCCGTTTTTCCAAGAAGTTGAGCGCGGCCTTTGCCAAAACTTGAGAACATTGGTCCTGACTGGCCACAGTGGCCAGTGTTCGAGTACATTAAGGACAACAATATCTGCTCTCAATGTCTTCAGATGTCTTTGCAGAATATGAACAGTAGGGTTGCCAACTGTCCTTTGAATCGTCCTGTATTTATAAATAAAAGTACAGTTTCTGTATTGAGCTGAAACAGGACACAGGACGTTAAAATGCGTTAAAATGCGTTAAGATGCAGGGAATGACATCTTAGAAATACACATTTTAATAATAATAATAATGAATTTTATTTGAAAGCGCCTTTCAAAACTCTCAAGGACACTGTACAGACAGAAACAAAATAAAACAAGACACATAAACAGAATTTTAAACAAAAATAAATAAATGAATACAATTTTTTTTTTTTTTTAAATGTGAAAATAAAATAAAATAAAATAAAACAGAATTTAAGAATCATAAAGAATAGGCTATTTGAAAAAGATAGGTTTTTAGCCTGGATTTGAAAAGGGGGAGAGAGTCAGTATTGCGGATGTCAGGGGGAAGGGCATTCCACAGCTGAGGAGCAGAGCAGCTAAAAGCTCTATTCCCCATGGAATTAAGACGGGCAGAGGGGACAGAGAGGAGAATGGAGGAAGAGGAACGGAGGGGGCGGGAGGGAACAGCAATGTGAATAAGATTAGAAAGATAAGGGGGGGCAAGATTGTGGATAGCCTTGAAGGTGTGGAGAAGTATTTTAAAATGAATTCTATATTTGACAGGGAGCCAGTGAAGATGTTGCAGTGCAGGGGTAATATGGTGACAGGAAGGGGTTTTTGTAATGATGCGGGCAGCTGAGTTCTGGACCAGTTGGAGCTTGTGGAGAGATTTTTGAGGGAGACCAAAGAGGAGAGAATTACAGTAATCAATGCGGGAGGTGACAAGACTGTGTACAAGAATGGAGGTAGAATGGGAAGTGAGAGAGGGGCGGAGACGGTTAATGTTGCGTAGGTGGAAATAAGCAGACCGTGTGATGTTGTTAATGTGGGAGAGGAAGGATAGAGAGCCATCAAGCAAGACGCCCAGACTCTTAACTTGAGGGGAGGGGGAGACAGGAGAGTTATCAATTGAGAAGGAAAAACTATCAGATTTAGATAAGGTGGATTTGGTGCCTACAAGTAGGACTTCAGTTTTGTTAGAATTGAGTTTCAAAAAATTGGAGGTGAACCAGGATTTGATTTCAGAGAGACAGGTGGTGAGGGAGGGGGGAGGGAGAGTGTCAGAGGGTTTGCCAGATAAATAGAGCTGGGTGTCATCAGCATAGCAATGGATTTGCGGAATATATTACCAAGGGGAAGGAGGTAGGTGATGAAGAGGAGGGGCCCCAAAACAGAACCTTGAGGGACACCAGAGGTAACAGGGGAGGGCTTAGATTTAAAAGACTTCATTTGAATAAATTGAGAACGACCAGAGAGATATGAGTGGAACCAGTCAAGGGGTGTGTTACTAATGCCAATTGAGGAGAGTCTGTGGAGAAGGATAGAATGAGAGATGGTGTCAAAGGCTGCACTGAGGTCAAGGAGAATGACAATAGAGAGTAGTCCAGAGTCAGCAGCCATGAGCAGGTCATTAGTGATTTTAACTAGGGCGGTTTCAGTGCTATGTCGGGGGCGAAAACCAGACTGGAAGTGCTCATAGAGGGAGTTAAGAGTTAGATGGGAATGGAGTTGAGAGGCTACAATTTTTTCTAGAATTTTGGAGATGAATGGAAGGTTGGAGATTGGGCGGAGATTGTTGTAGTCAGAGGGATCAGAGCCAGGTTTTTTGAGTATAGGAGTGACAGCAGCAACTTTGAACAGAGAGGGTACAGTACCAGTAGAGAGTGAGGAATGGATGATGGCAGAAATGAAGGGGAGGAGAGAGGGGAGGCAGGATTTGATGAGGGTTGTGGGGAGGGGATCAAGCTGACAGGTGGAGGGCGTGGATTTGGAGATGAGGACAGATATTTCAGAGGAGTCCGGGAGATGAAAACTAGAAAATAACTGGTGGAGGGGGAAGAGATCAGTGGGGGAGGGAAGAGAGGGGTTGCAGATAAGATGTTGGTGGATTTTTTGCGGGGGAAGGACCCCCAGACCCCTGCCATAATGATATTGACAGTTGGCAACCCTAATGGGTGGATAACGGCACCATAGTATTTCTATACTATTTGAAAGAAACACAATGGCCCTGCCATGGCCAAATGGTGGGGCACTCGTATGCTATGCGGCTGACCCAGGTTCGATTCCCGGCCCGGGTCCTTTGCCGGCCCTTCCCCATCTCTCTCTCCCCACTCCCTTCCTGTCACCACCTTTACTGTCCTATCATAGATCAAAGTAAAAAAAAAAAACACAAAAAAAAGAAACAGAAATATAATATTTGTATCCATGTATTCGTTTCTCCAAGTCAAATGAGGGTACTGTAAATGATTAGGACATCTTTAACCCCCTAATACTTAATGTATGCATTAACGTGATAGTCAGAGTGTGCAGCTAAGGATAGATGTACTGTATATGTTGAGCAGCAGCTTGCCTCTGACCATGGGCCTTGACGATCTGGGGTCACGTTGAGGGCAAAACATTTATTCTAAGCTTACTGTAGGGATTAATTGTATAACATTATAAAATTAGACTTCTCTCTATATGTATTATTTAGACTTATAGAGTATTAGTGTATGAAATAGAAGCCAAAAGTTCACAGGAAGACCCAAAGTGTAGAGGGGGTCATACATACCTTCAGCTTGGAAAAAACAAAACATTCCCAAACCGTTTGTATTGACCAGATGCTTAAAGGTACACTGTGCAAGATTTTTAGTTGTTTATTTCCAGAAGTCATGCTACCCATTCACTAATGTTACCTTTTTCAGGAATCAAATTCTAAGTATTCATTATGACTGGGAAAATTGCACTTTTCATACATTGAAAGGGGGATCTTCTCCATGGTCTGCCATTTTGAATTTCCAGAAATAGACATTTTTACCTGCAAAAATGACTGTACTTGGGCCTTAAGTAAGGGTTAACGTTCGGCGAGAAGGTCGCTACCGTGGAATAGCAGCACGACAGAGAGAATCTTTAGACCCCGACGCGGAGCGGAGGGGTCTTGTTCTCTCTGAAGTGCTGCTATTCCACAAAGCGACCGACTTTTCCACAAAGCGAAGCGACAATTTCAAATTCTTTGTATGACCAGTGCATGTAAAGAAATTGACAATAAACTTGACTTGACTTGACTTGACTTGACTTGACTCGCCGAACGTTAACCCGCTTATTATATGGATATACTTAAATGATTCACACATGGCGGGGACATTTCTTTAGGCCTATTTAATGTGAAGTCTACTATAGTTTTAATGTCAAAAGATTGTCGCTGCGCAAAACAAAACAGTGCCGTTGTGGAACACCGCTAACAGCTAGGTAGCCAGGACAACAGGTGTTGTCTATCACAGCAGCTGATTAGAGTCTTGTTGAAAAGTCGCTTAAGCAGTGAAAAGTCTTGTTGCCATTGACAGCGGTCTGTTATAGACCAACCCGTCCGTTATCGAAAAATAACAGACGTGCGAACGTTGGGGAGCCCCGTTGAAATGAATGGAGCATTCGACCGATGACGTCACAACCATATAATAATAGAAAATATTAGTTTATTTCTTAGTAAACTTTCATGAAAAGATCAAATTTGGCAATAGGAAACCCAGTTTCAATGAGCAGCATAGTTGCAGTACTGTACCTTGTTTGACCATTTCCTGCACAGTGTACCTTTAACTGTCATACTCAATGACCCATGCTGGTATACACACACACATCTGAATTGTCTGTTGCCGATATTACATATTTACTTCACTACTACAGCCTCCAATCCTTTCTCACAGACCCCAGGACGGCCGGTGTGATTGGTGGAGCAGTGATGGGCGTGTTCCTCACACTGCTTCTGATTGGTGCAGTGGTCGCATTCTTCTTGTGGAGGAGGAAGAGGCAGGCTTCTAACAAACTGCAAAGTGGACAGAGGTTAGTCAGTGGGGTCTACTGTATACTTACACTTAGAGCATTATATCTCTTCTCAATGAACAATACAGAGATCACAGGGTGGGTTGGACAGAGAGTGATGGAGTTGGGCTGTAGATCACAGGGTTGCAGGTTCAATGCCCACCCTTTTCAATTCCTCCCTCTATGAGTGCGTCTTAATATGCGACCTTGCCTCCTCCACTTGCGCTTGTCTCCTCGTCCCGCCTCCTGGGCCCTCCTCCGTGGAGAAAACAATAACGTTTCCCAGCTGTCAGCCTAGCCACAACAACTTTTGAGGGACTGTTTTTCATTCACCATCCCAATTGCAAATGAGAAAAAGACTCAACAATTGAGCTTTTGCAAGATATTGAAATATAATGCTGTTGTCAGTGATGTCATCATGACGAGAAGCGAGTGGAGGAGGCAAGTGGAGGAGGCAAGGTCACATATTAAGACGCACTCTATGGCTGATCATGTACCCTTTGAGCATGGCACCTAACCCCACACTGCTCTAGGGACAGACATAACTAATTCCCTGTCAATTACTATCTGTAAGTTGCTTTTGGATAAAAGTGTCAGCTAAGTGTAGTGTAATTTTTGCAAATTGTAATGTAATGTAATGTATGGCTTTGAAATTATGAAAGGCTGGCTTGTAAGCCAATACAACACCACCAGTGGTGAAAGTAGGCAGGTGCCCACAGGTGCGCAGCATCAGTATAACATTTACAGCCTGTGTAGTACCTGTAAGAGAATAGGGTTAATGCTGGACAAAAACCCTCATCTGAACATTTAAAGTAGAAAACATACAACCACACTATGCCATTTGAGACAAGTGCCCTATGAAGAGAATAGCTCAAAGTTACCCGGAAATAGTCATGCAGTGATTTAGATCTGTAGCACATGTTTATTTTGTTTGCGCTCTTTCTGATGTTGGCATTGGAAGGGCAGTTGTTAGGAAGACTTGCACAAAATAGCTCCAGTAAGACGTGTAAATGACTTTCACCCCTGAACACCACTAATTAGAGAGCACTACGGTAAAGGGGCTGTGGCGGTCCCACTCAACTAAAATCATCTGTCTGTCTCGTCTGATGATCTCCTACTGTATCTCCTGAGTCTAAACAAGTTTCAGACCTGCTTAGCCTGGTTCTCAGAAAATAAGCTGCATATTTTGGAAGCAACAGAATACCGGCATATGGTTCGCTTAAAATACTGTAGGAAATAGACAATATGCATTGGCCTGGCTTACTGACTGTTGGGCCATTACAGAGCCAAAATAAGTCGAAATCAGCAGGGTGCAATTCGTCGGGGGCGGGATGGTAGGACCCCCCCACCCCCCTTCTGGTTTTGATATCTTCACTTAATGTACATGGTTTTAATCTCAGTCAGTTTTAATGTTAATCCATTGATGCTGCCTAAAATCTGTTAAGTATTCCCCTTCTGTCCATCCACCCCCCGCCTCCAGTCATGTCACCACCCTGGAAATAAGGATTGTGTGTGTGTGTGTGTGTGTGTGTGTGTGTGTGTGTGTGTGTGTGTGTGTGTGTGTGTGTGTGTGTGTGTGTGTGTGTGTGTGTGTGTGTGTGTGTGTGTGTGTGTGTGTGTGTGTGTGTGTGTGTGTGTGTGTGTGTGTGTGTGTGTGGTTGAATGGGGAACATAGATCTGTAGTCTACGTTATCAGGACTCCATTGGTCTGGCAGTTGATGCAAGCATGAGGACGATGAGAAATATGAAAGACAAATATGTAACTGTGAGTGTGTGTGTGTGTGTCCATCCTGTGTAGGCGTCTGAATGGGGAGCCTGGTTCTGAAGTCTACCTCACCGGTACCTCTGGGTCTGGGTCTGGGTCAACATCACAGCACTCCTCTCTGTACCGCGACAGTAAGGAGCGCTCCACACTGAGAGCGTGCCAGTCCAGTCCTATGGTTTAGTAGCCCTCACTCCCAGCCTGCCAGTCCAGTCCTATGGTGTAGTAGCCCTCACTCTCAGCCTGTCAGTCCAGTCCTATGGTGTAGTAGCCCTCACTCCCAGCCTGTCAGTCCAGTCCTATGGTGCAGTAGCCCTCACTCTCAGCCTGTCAGTCCAGTCCTATGGTTTAGTAGCCCTCACTCCCAGCTTGTCAGTCCAGTCCTATGGTGTAGTGTAGCCCTCACTCCAAGCATGTCAGTCCAGTCCTATGGTGTAGTGTAGCCCTCACTCCCAGCCTGCCAGTCCAGTCCTATGGTGTAGTAGCCCTCACTCCCAGCTTGTCAGTCCAGTCCTATGGTGTAGTAGATTACACACTCCAAAGTCTCAGCTCACTGCCTGTGAAGATTCTCATTCATTAAAGTCAAAAATGTTTAGGTATACATCGACAACTGGACTGGAGCTTGAAAACGTTTTAGCCAACAGGTACACTATCCCAAGATCAATCATTTTTCCCACATCAGAATTAGATGTTAATGAAGAGCTGGACCATTTACAAGCTCGACACAGAAGTCCAGTCTCCACTCGAGCTCAACTTTTTTTGACATCTCAGTTCACAGTGTACTGCCTGTTTTGTATTTGTGTATTTATGTCAGACACCTTCATTTCCCTCGGAATTAATCAAACTTCTCTACTCTGTGCTAAAAAGACAATACAAAGGAACTGTACATTTTTGTGAAAAACTGTGTTTAGTCATCTGGTGACTACCGTAAGTGCCGTAAGGGAATACAATGTATACAATAGATAAAAAAAGTTTGATTTGACAGTATGAAAACTTTGAATGTATTTGCTTAGTTTCAATGTTTTGTAGAGCACCTATACACCTATATGAACGTTTCCCCTCTGACCTTCTGATGTATAATACTTAGTTTTTTTTATTATGTTAAAATTCAAAGTAAACTAATCAATAATTGTATCATTTGTCTCCAGCGTGGTTACTAAAGTGTAGATGAGTGTTGCATTATATTATCTTCCATGTGGGATTACAAATTGACTTGACAGTAACAAGCATGAAAACACAGAGACGGTTATACAATTTAAAAGAAAAACAACTTGATATTTATTAATAATTGAGAGAACAGAACATTGTAAATAAAAATGACAAGGTGTAGATGTTAGAAGACTTGTGAAAGGTGAGGTGAGGCTTATCTTCACAAGCTTGAGGATAAACACACACACACGTCACACACACACATACAAAGATGGAGTGATAGCCTCCATGCCAACCTGCCTGTGTAGGATCAGAATCCTCAAGGGCATTACGAGCGAGAGAGAACAACACTGTGAAACGCATTGGTTGTTTCTGCTTGAGAGAGAGAGAGAGAGAGGAGATTTTACACAGAAACACAGTCTGTGAGGGCATTACAGCACAGTGCAGTAGCACAGTCATTCGCCTCACTCAAGAGATTTCCTCTGGCCCTTCAGACATTTGACCCGTGTGTTCCAGATGTGTTCAGGTGCCCTGGCCTGCTGCTGCTGCCGCTGCTGCCTTTGTCTCTGAGCCGCAGCTCTGGGACAAGCCTCCGCACTCTACACTCAGGGCCGCTGACAGCTATGGCTGGGCCCAGGACAAAGTCATCTGAAACCATGCAATACATGATACAATGCATTGAGAAGCAAATTCTGGGCCACCTCTGTCCCTGGTCCTGGGACAACTGTCCCCTTTGTCCCCTGCCCCAGTCGGCTTCCCTGTCTGCACTAGGAATACCAGGAATCACAGTGGCAGGACCCTCTTAACGACTCTTACGTAACCTTTATTCAAGTGGCTCTGGGTACTGTACATTAGGGTTTAATCCCGGGACCCGGGATTCCCGGGAAATCTGATCAAAACAATTTCCCGTTTCCCGGGAAAGCCATGACGGGAAACCGGGAAAAAAAATTAAGTGCGTGTCTATTTGTTGTCCCAGCAACATAAGCAACAGTGCCATCTAGCAGCGGTAACACTTCAGGCTCATTTAAGCAGCAGCAGTACAGGCCCATTTCAGCAATGTCTGAGGTGCGCGGTTGACGTATTATTTCATCCGCAACCGCTTCTCAGAATTTCTAATCCACCCGCCCTAATGTTTTTTCTCCAATTTCCAAAACCGAATCCGCCCGCCATCCACCTATTAGTTTTTAGTATTTAAGATGCCTGAGGCACATAGTCGATCGTCTTTTTCAAGCAGTGCAGGTAATTTACATCTTGCCAGCCCATGTTTTAAAAAAATCTCTAACTTATAGCGATTCCCAACTTGTCTCCACCCATCGCACAACGTGAAAGTTGAAACGTGTGGATGCTTTAATGCAGCCTAAATTTTAACAGTTTAAATACATCCAGTCCAAGCAGCACAATCGAAACTATTGGCTATCTAGCTTACAAGTTTGGATGGTATCCAATAAGACGAGTCAAGTGTCTTGCGAAGAGTGCAGAGAATTACGTCGCGCGTGTGTGTGTGAGCGAGAGAGGGTGAGAGAGGGAGCGATTCCAAACTTGTCTCCATCCATCGCACAACGTGAAAGTTAACGTGTATGCTTTCATGCAGCCTAAATTGTACCAATTTTGCCTCCTCCCCAAGCAGCACAATCGAAACTATTGGCTAACTAGCTTGCACGTTTGGCTGGTCTATCCAACAAGATGAGTCAAGTGACATATGTCTTGCGAAGAGTGCAAGCGTCGCTTTGTGTGTGAGCGAGAGAACTAGAGAGAGAACGAGAGAGAGGCGCTTCCCAAAATCGCTCTGCAGAAAGGGCAAGGCGATGTCTCCAAATATTAGACAAAATGCAGCTTATTTTAGTTAAGTAGATATCAGGAAAGTATTTTGTTTAGTTGCAAAGCCGAGCTGATTGGTTCATATTGCTCTGAAAGACACTGAAGTCTATGCCTATATTTTAATGGGTTTATTATGCGCGCGAGGTCACCTAACTGACGCCCGGTGCTATTACCAGAGGAAAACGATAGCACTTGGGCAAACGGTAAAGTCAGTTTAGCCATGCATACCTGCCTATGATGAACCAGTTTTCTTGTTTGAAAAAACACTCTTCCTGGCGCTAAAGCAAACTGCCATTTCTGACTGACCCAGATGAAATCCCATGCACGGAACTCCACTATTGAGATGACATCGTATAGGCTATATTTCCCACCGCTTATCACAGTAGCCGACAGTGAAACATTGTTCTCATGAAGCTGGCGGTAGACGTGTATACTATCCACAGGTGAAGGACAATGTGCCATGATTTGCGCACAACCTCAAACACAATTCCTTAATGGAAAATAGCCAACCCACTGTTGCATCAAACTTATAGGTGAAAGTCGTGAGCTCCACCAACAATCCACCGTCATTGATAAGCGCTGCATGCTGCGCACAGGCTATCATCTTACACTTCATTATTATTGTGTTGGTGGATAGGAGAGCTTTATCTTAATTCCTTTCTCCCAATAATGATACAAACAGTAACAACTTGATACAAAATGCCAGTTTGGGAGGAACAGTTGAATTATAGGCTCTACATGACTAGATCAAAAAAATTGAAAAAAAAAAAAAAAAACCCAATGGGCCGTCAGATCCCGGGATTTGATTCATGCCATTTTCGGGAAAAATATTAAACCCTACTGTACATGCCAGTATGACGGTCTCTGTGTCTCTTATGTGTGTGTGTGTGTGTGTGTGTGTATGTGTGTGTGTGTGTGTGTGTATGCACGTGTTTAGTCCAGGGCAAAGGCAGATTTCCAATCCCATGGCTGGGGCTTTTATTACATCAGTTCACTACTGCAGGTCACTGGGAGTTTGCAGGCAGCTGTGCGGTGCTGTGTAGGCTACCACAGCGCCAATGTCCATCGTCATCATCTCCAGACAAGAAAGCAATGTCAAAGTCCAGACAGTGTCCATGTCCCATTAACAGTGACAACTAAGGTAGTACGTTATTCCTGCTCTTTCGGATTGGTGGGGTGTGTGGAGGGAGGGAGGGAGGGGGTTACTGTTCACTGACAGGTGTCCATGTTGACCTTCACAGCAGAGCCAGTGATCGTGTGTGTGTGTGTGTGTGTGTGTGTGTGTATGGGGAGGGGGTTGGCGTTGCAATATTGCAGCATTAAATGAAGACTCTCCATTCATTCAGTTGTTGATCACTGGAAAACCCCACGGATGGTATAAATCTTATCCTTTAGCTTAGCGTAGGGGATTATCTGAGGGCGACACGGAGCGAAGGTTTTAGGTAACAATGATGAGTCAGTCTGCTCCGTCTAAGCCTCCCCCCTGCCGAGTAACTAACACAGATCTGAGCGCCACGACAACCAGTGTCCGCGGAAAACCCAAGGTGGAACGGGATACCATTGGGAGCACATATGGGTCAAGGCTGCCTGCCCTCCATAGATACAGCATGCATAGGGCAACACATCATTCCAGGTCCTTTCCTCTGTCCTCGTAACACAAAACACATCATCCCTGATCTTTTTTTTTTTTAATTTAATGTCTTGCAAAAACACAATTCAGATATGATACTTTCGTTTGCCATCAGGATTTTGAATGATGGGTGGAGATCTGCACTTTGATAGCAAAGAAACCTTAATTTCCTCACGAAGGAGGAGCAACATCGAAACACAAAGTCGGAGTCCTAAGGGAAGGAAAAATAGCTTTGATGATGCTGTGAAAAAACACTGACACCTGTACCAAGATGGTGGTGCACTCTGCTGATAGTGTGAAAAGGCAGTGTCCCACTCAGTATCTCATTTCCAATCCTCTCCTTTCAGGTGTAACCTTGTGCGCTTCGCTGACGCGCCGCCCCTGATAACGATTCCCCAGTGTCAGCCTAGGCAGAGGAGTCTTTGGGGGGGCTCTTCTCCATTAAACATCGGGATTGCAAATGAGAAAATGACCTTTGAATTCTGCTTTTGCAAGAAATTGAATAAAATTTCCATCGTCAATGACGTCTTGCCTTGCATCCCGAGGCCACAAGCACAAGGAAAGGACGGGAGGTGAGATAATGAAATGGACCCAGTGTGTACCAGGACATGCCCTGTGTTAATGCAAGCCAAAAGGTTGAATGTGACACCTAGTGGTCTAGATCTAAGGCTGTCATCAACAGTTCCAGAAGGCAACAACATGTATAAGGCATTCAAGAATGACCAAAGCAACAACACAACTACAGATAAAAACAACACAAACAAAAACATATCACAACAAGCTGGAGTGTTTGTTTTTCTCCTCAAACACACACTATGTAAAAAATGACTACCTGACAGTATTTCAATAATTCCTAAAGCAACCTATACCAACAACGTGAGCTCTATACCCCACTAAACCTTTACACTCTACTGCTGGAAGAAGACCTACAGTACTCCACACACACAATCTGGGGAGAAGCATCCCAAAACACAAGTACACACTCAGCACAGTAACATTTTCACACACACACCCTCCTATAATTTTCCTCATATGGAGACGTGGAGACGAGCGCACGCACACACACTTTTCCCATCACTTGAAACTCCTCAAACACGCATTCACTCACACACTCATGGGGTAGCAGCTCTTAATGTCAGTAGTACATGTGACTGTGTGTGTGTGTGTGTGTGTGTGTGTGTCTACAGCACATGTGTGTGTTGTGTCCGCTCCCTTCGATGAAGGGAGGGCGCTTGTCTGTTCAACATCATGATTCCGTCAGCAGTCCTCTGGCAATGATCATACGCATCACTTCATTGGTTCCTGCAGTGAAGAACAGACAAATATGGAAAAATAGGTATACATTTATTTAACCATTAAACATTTAACATTAAAAAGGTGCACGGCATAGGATTGTGGCCAGAATAGGGATTGCAACTATGATACTCATTGTAACCCTGCTGCCTATTGCCACATTTGGGTAATAAACTAATTAGGTAATAAACTAATATTTCCTAGGATGACCAAAGTACAGTATGTTTTGCAGCTAAAAAAAATAAATTTCTGGAAATTTAAAATGGCAGACATAGAGAAGATCCACCTTTTCATGTTTGAAAAGTACAATTCTCCAAGTCATAATGAATACTTGGAATTTGATGACGGTAGTAAATATTTGTGGAAAAAGGTAATGTTTGACAATGGGCTGCATGAATTCTGGAAAGAAACCGCTAAAAATATTGACATGCCATGTTACTCAATGTGTGGCTTCAAAGCTGATGTTCCATTATTTTGTCCAAATCATTGTATTTTTTAATCTGGCCCATGCATTTTGAAAGAAATGATCTTCATATTTATTTTTTCTTAAGATAAGTGCCTTGGATCCTCAGTTACAGTTCTGCACTTGGTACAGAGCGTATAAACAAATGCATGGGAGGTAATGAAGGGATAGGTCTTACCCTCCAGGATCTGATGGACTCTGATGTCTCGTACAAACTGCTGCACAGCATAGTCCTTCAGGTAGCCGTAGCCCCCGTGCATCTGCAGAGCCTGGTTACAGATCTGTAGGGACACAGACAGACACACACAGACATGAGTTCATGCCAACCTAGTACACACAGACATGAGTTCATGCCAACCAAGTACACACAGACATGAGTCCTGCATCACAATTGCAAACGAAATAATGGTCTTTAAATTGCTTTGGTCATGAATGTTGTTGAGTGTTGCATCACAAGACCACTAGCAACAGAAACAGAAGGAGCTAGTTTGGAAGGCACCCACAGGGTGCTTGTCAGACACACACACACACCGATGCATGTTATTTCTACAGGGCATAGGTCAGTGGCACTCACACACAGACAATTGGAAACAACACATCCATGGTTTACATCAATGGAGCAGAGTTTTATTTATTAATCTAATTTGCCTTTATTTGATGGGCAACCTGGATTCAGAAGATACAATCCAGTGCCACCTATTCCAAATGACCTGGTTTTACCTGTACAGTCCAACTCACCAGGTGAATTCCCCAATTAAAAAAAAATGTTTTGGAATATGTGGCACTGGATTGTAGCTCCGGAATCCAGGTTGCCCATCTCTGCACCCACGCACACTTTTTTTTATTCTAGCTTGACCCCATTTCCGCTGTGTAGGTCACCAACAGGCCTCCACCATTATGAAGCGATAAAGCCAGCGATGCCTGCCACCAGCATTACCAGACTGTCGTCATTTCCACATAGAACAGTTTAAATAATAAATAAAGACCGTTTAAATAAAATACCAACTGGGTGTTTTCCTCTCTCTCTCTCTCACTCTGAGCTCTCTGCAGCTCGGATTAATGGTCTTCAATCAGACCACCAGAGATGCAGAGATGGCAATCAGATGGAGCACTCACTCTTTTTAACACACACACACACACACACACACACACACACACACACACACACACACACACACACACACACACACACACACACACACACACACACACACACACACACACACACCACACACACACACACACACACAGACACACACACACACACACACACACACACACACACACACACACACACACACACACACACACACACACACACACACACACACACACACACACACACACACACACACACACACTAAAAACAGCTAAAACCTCTTTGTGTCAGCCTTCATCTTCATCCATGGTTTCATCAGCCAGATTGAAAGCACAGACGCACAAAAACAATGACACACATCCCAACACACACACATGTATGGCTACAAGTTAATTTCTTGTTGGAGTGATAATCATAGAATTGAAGCAGTGGCTTTAGTTTGCAGAAGGCTGCAATTAGGACTAGAACTATGTCTTACAGATTCATGGAATCCCAAAGACCACACACAAACACACAATGGAAAAGCAGTGCACGCGTGTGCGCGTGTGTGCTTGTGTGTGTGTGTGTGTGTGTGTGAGAGTGTGTGAGAGTGTGTGAGAGTGTGTGAGAGTGTGTGAGAGTGTGTGTGAGTGTGTGTGAGTGTGTGAGTGAGTGAGTGAGTGAGAGAGATTCTCACCGTGAAGCATTCGTCCGTGACGAAGAGCTTGGCCATGGAGCACAGGGCCACACTGTCCGGCCGGCCCTCCTGCAGTGCTCTGGCCGCCTCGCGCACCAGCAGCCGAGACGCCACCAGCTTGGTAGCCATCTCCGCTAGCTTGAACTGCAGAAACTAGAGACCAGAAGAGAAAATATGACAGTGTTACTACAGCTAGCCATCTCTGCTAGCTTGAACTGCAGGAACTAGACCCCAGAAGAGAAAATATGACAGTGTTACTACAGCAGTGTTACAACAACTAGCTTAGAAAAGTAAAGTTTAATTCTGAAAAAAGCTTAATTCCACTTTGAAAACGTCATGAAGCACTTCACAATTCGGAAATAAATGAAAGATCAGAGTAAACTCGATGGAATTATTTAATTCTGAATTATTAACTGGGAATTAAATACGCCATGTAAACGTAGCCATTGTTAAAACAGCTTTGTAGCAATTTCCAGCAACAGCCAATCATTGACTTAAAACTGCAGAAACTAGACACCAAAGGAGAAAATATTACAGTTTAACCCTTTGAGGAGTAAGGAATTTCTAGAGGTTCTTCTAGAATTTTACTGGAACACTCTACAGCTCCTATAGACGTCTGTGTTAAAAATCTCGCAAAGACATTATGACATCATAATGAGAACTCAAAATTTGGGCAAAATTCTAATCACATATTTGTGATGGTACTCCTCAAAGGGTTAACTACAGCTCGGTAGAAATTTCAACCAGCTAAAAACGGCAGAAGATGCAACATACAAGAGGAGAAAACGCACAGTTAACACGGTAATGCAGTATCTTAGCCTGATAAAACAGCCTAAATGTGAGACTGGATGTGTAATTTAGTCTGGCCCCGATGTACGATACATCGGAAGATTGTTGATGAGAACAACCTGTTGTTTTTTCAAACCGTGCCGGCGCTCTGATCAATCAGCGATCTTTTGCCGTTGATGTGCTTTCCCAACGGTTTTGCGAGCTTCGTTGTCACTCCCTCAAAACCCTGCCCGCTTTAATTCAAAACAAATCTCTGCGTTGTGATTGGTTTGCTTCTAAGCTTTATATGAGCTACATTTCAGAAATCGTGGGGTGTGTCAAACTGTAGTTCAAAGAACTGAATCGTGAGCTGAGTGCATCATTACAGCCCTAGCAGAGAACATCATATCAATTACCACCAGATGAATGCTCTGTCATTACAGCTTGGTAGCCATCTCAACATAGTTGAACTGCTGGAACGGCACACCTCAGGACACTTACCTGATTGCTTGAAAGAGGCTCTCCAAACTGCTTCCGGACGGTCAAGTGGTCTTTAGCCAGCAGTACACACGCATGGGCCGCTCCCAGCGAACAAGAGGCTGCACGGAAAGACGCACACGCACACGCACACACACACACAAAAGCGTTGGTAGATATTACATACAAGGCATCTAGATTGATTATAGCCTAAAAAACCAGCCTAAATGTGAGCTTGGATGTGTAATTTAGTCTGACCCCGATGAAAAGTACATCCAAAGATTGTTGATGAGAACAACCCGTTGTCTTTCAAACTGTGCCTGTGCCTATAGGCCGGCGCTCTGACCAATCAGCGCCATCTTTCTCGTTGATGTGCTTTCCCAATGTTGCGAGCTTCGTCGTCACTCCCTCAAAACCCCGCCCGCTTTGATTCGAAACAAATCTCTGCGTTGTGATTGGTGTGCCAGATTCTTGGCAAGCCTGGCAGACGACTCCAACGATGCGAGGCCAGACCTAGCAACCAAAACATTTTTGCCTGATTATCATGACTTTCAAATCTCCTCGAGACTTGGTCTGACCAAGAGCATAACAACGAACATTCTAAAACGGCATGGTTGACCCATCTGTATAAAAGATGGTTGGTTTGCTACTGGTCGAGGGCAGAACAGGCTGCGCCAAAGTTTACAACAAACTTTCTAATCCCAATTGAACGTCTCTGCTTGAACAACGTCACTGAACACGCCTCTACCCAGGACAGTTGGAAATGCTCAAAGTTGAGTAGTTACAGACAAAGTGGGTGGAGTTTCCCGCTGTGGAGGGAACTGAAGCCGAATGCTCATGAACGAGCTTTTGGCCTTAGTGAGTGTAGCGGAGCCGAAGGCGTTGCGTCACCACAAGGGCGAAGCCTGGGTAACCTAATCTCGCACTGAATGGCGTGTTCATGCCGCAAGTCTGAGCATTCGAGAACCGGAAAAATGGTTTGCAAAAAAAACTTTTTTCTCTGTGAACCGTGATGACAACGTGGCATCAGCAGGTTCATCTGGGTAACACACAGTCAAGTGTGGAAAATGTAAGAGTCCGGTATGAACGCGGGTGGTTTGCAGGTAAGCACTTCAGTTCAAAACGTAACTGGTGCGAGAACGGGCATTGGCACGGTTCTGGTCGGCCAGAAAATAGTATAAGAGAGATTGAGGATGGTGAATTAGACCAGTGTTTCCCAACCACTGTGCCGCGGCACACTAGTGTGCCTCGAGAGACTGTCAGGTGTGCCGTGGAAAATTCTTGGGGATTTTTTTTTTTTTTAATTCATCGTAATTATCAGCAAATAATGCCTACGTCATTTTCTAGTAGCCTAGTGTCTGCTATTGACTGGCGTCCTAAGCATGAAATAATTCCTTATCACTAGGTGGCAGCAGGTAGCGAATTGCATTGATGTATCTTCAGTAGCCCAAACAAAAAGCGTCCATCAGCTGCTAGTCAAAACAATCCTCCTGACGTGACTGATAGTTAACTTTGCTAGCGCTGTTTCTTCATTAATTAGGTCAGAAAACCAAAATCCTACCCTGAAACAGATTTGTGTTTTGCTTACAACCTTACTGAAAAGTTAAACGAGTGAGGTGGTGGCATGATTGAGCACACAAAGTAGTTTGTTGGTCCGCGAGCTTTCTAGTCGAGTGTGAGGATGCCGAGACCTTTCAAGCCAGACTATCCAACTGCCGGTAAGCATAATTAGCCCGGTTTTAGGGAAAGGGGAAAGCGATTACCTCCTGTTACCTCGCGGGGAAACTTGCACCTTTGTCACAAACACCCCAGGCACAATTTCCAATCAGTTTTTAATAATAATATGACCGTAATATCTTGCATTTGAAAACATGAGATTTCCGCTTTGAGTTCATGGAGCGTAGTCAAACTGTCCGACTTCTTCTGACCGACCTCGTCCTTTTGCAGCGCTGTGATTGTGGTCAAACAGCATTTTAGGGCGGGCCTTAGCCAAAGGTGAAAGACGCATAGGTTTCACATTAAGATTAAGTGAGTAAAATATACAGAGATTGATATTTGTACGCATCTTCAGTGAAATATTTCCCAAATGTTGCTACTGTCAAAATAAGCATTATTTTCTGTATTCCTGCTAATAGAATGCTTTTGGACAGAATAACAATTTGTAAATTGTAGGCCTACTTTGAAGTTTAGCCTATAGCTTCTTTAAGAAGTGAACATTAAGTGCACTTTTTATTTGAAAGAGGAAATATAAAATATGACTAAAAAAATACAGTTTTGTGTTTGTTTGATTGCTATTCAAGACACTTATCCGCCTATATTAACAATACAGTCATTCTTATCAGAGAATAATTTGTTTTCATTATTTCATCATTTTTGGTTGGTGGTGTGCCGTGAGATTTTTTCAAGGGAAAAAGTGTGCCTTGGCACAAAAAAGGTTGGGAAACACTGAATTAGACTGACCGATGTTGATGCGGCCTCCGTTCAGACCCCTCATGGCGATATTGAAGCCTTGGCCCTCTACCCCAAGCCGATTGGTCACCGGGACGGCACAGTCCTCAAAGATCACCGCTCTGGTTGGCTGAGAGTTCCACCCCACCTGTGTGGTGCAGAATATGCTGTGGTGAGGACCCATTACAGACGCACTGGCCTATCCCATCCTGTAATTCTGACCTTGACACACACGCACACATTAATTATGTTCTATGTGATGTCATTCCATTGACTCCCATTATATAGTAACAAAACTAGTGAATACTAAAACTGTGCCCTAACTCAAACAATCCCTAACCCTAACCAGTCAGTAAACAAATGTTTTCGCACTTTACATTTTTTCACCAATGAAACAATTGAGAAAAAAACATATTTAATGGTGGTGAGGACCGTCCTCACCACCATTAAATGTGTTTCTCAATTGTTTTGTTTTAAATGTCGACCACAGAAGTCCTCACAGCAGAGGTGAAATGTCAATATGTGGTCCTCACAATAGTGGTAGTAACAAGTGTGTGCACGCACACGCACACGCACACACGCACACAGTACTTCATTGGCCCCCAAAATGTAGCCTGTACTTCATGGGTGCTGCAGGCTACAGGTTACAGGCTTATAATATACAGCTTGTATACATTAAATAACACAGCTGCGCCTACACATGAACACTGACCCCTTGTGGCCATCTGCGAAATAGTATGCAACCACAAGTACACACAAGCTGTGATACTGTACATGTTCATAATGTGTTATGAACATGTACATGCCCCATTATGAACATGTACATGCCCCATTATGAACATGTACATGCCCCATTATGAACAAGTACATGCCCCATTATGAACAAGTACATGCCCCATTATGAACATGTACATGCCCCATTATGAACAAGTACATGCCCCATTATGAACAAGTACATGCCCCATTATGAACAAGTACATGCCCCATATCGTCTCTAGTCGGTTGCAAATATAATATTTGGATGTTTTCCACAAAATTCCTCTCATTACTTTATATTGTCCTGTGTTGCACTTCAATGTCTAGCCTGTCTGTGCCTAATTCCATGTCTTTGCGCAGGATAGTAAAAAATTCAATGCCTTTCCATGGCCAGAGCATGTGAAGGAATTGACAACAAAGCCGACTTGGTCTTTGATTTGATCTGTCATCCTCCTCCTCATCATCTCTCCTCCTAACCTCTCTCCTCCTCATCTCTCTCCTCCTCCTCGTCCTCCTCCCACCTTCTTTTCCTTCTTGCCAAAGCTGAGTCCCGGCGTCCCCTTCTCCACCACCACGCAGGAGATGCCCTTGGCCCCGCCGCCGCCCGTACGGCACATCACCACGTACACGTCCGTGTCACCGCCGCCACTGATGAAGGCCTGGGGAGAGCATATAGCACAGGTCACAGGTCACAGAGAGCGTACAGAGGTCAGAGCCTCAGGTCAAGGTTTACAAGGTCACAGGCTAAGCTACAGCCCAGAGGTCACAGCCTAAGGATCATAGCCAAGTAATCAACAGTTGTGGCTGGCCGGTTTAACCAGCACATATTCAATATTATAATTAAAAGAGTGCATGAAACAGCAACCAAATAGATCATTTAAGAATTCAAACCAATTTAGTAGAGCACTACAAAGTGTTGCTGAGTGAACATAAGCCATGTGCAGCCACAGCAGGTTTGGTAGTGCGGGCCACATGTGGCCCAGTGGCGTTACCTTGGAGCCATTGAGGACGTAGTGATCTCCCTGCAGCTTAGCATTGGTCAGCAGAGACGCAGCGTCACTCCCACTGCCTAGGAAAACACACACAGAGAGACCAGACAGAACATCAGAAACTCGCTCATATTCATGAATGTTTTACAACAAAAGGAGAAGAGACCATGCAAATACACACTGGGGTGCATCAAACAGCCATGGAAAATTTAAACTTGGCAAAATCCCACTCTGCTCTTGCAGTATTGTTCCTTTGCACTACAGTAACTTGCAAATGTTATGAAAAAAGTGAAAGTGAAAGCCCATTGGGAAACTCCAACTCCCATTGTCATTGTGACACAGCACTCCACAGCACACAAGTGAACATTGCACACTGCACACAACGAAATTGCATTTATGCCTCACCCGTGCAAGGGGGCAGCCCTCAGTGGCGCCCCATGGGGAGCAGTGCGGTGGGACGGTACCATGCTCAGGGTACCTCAGTCATGGAGGAGGATGGGAAAGAGCACTGGTTGATTACTCCCCCCACCAACCTGGCGGGTCAGGAGTCGAACCGGCAACCTCTGGGATGCAAGTCTGACGCCCTAACCGCTCACCCATGACTGCCCATGTTAAAGGGTGGCACAATAGTCTTGACATTTTTAATTGCAGTGAATGGCCATTTTTTTTCAGCAGAATCAAAACTAGTATGCCCCCAGAACATCAAAAATTGTACAGAACATCAAACAACCAAAAAATGGCTAATGGATGGCAACATGGCTAAAGGTGCAATGGGGGGTAAAACCTTGCTATAGGAAGTGTGAAAAAACATGCACAAAGGATTTCAAATCTGGGGAAAGTAGAAAGACAACTGGAGCATTCTGCCAAATAATTCTCCTAATTACTATAGATCAATATAGTAGACACCTTTCACCGCTTTCGGAAAAAAATGCCCATTTGTCAAATCTATTGTGCCACCCTTTAACACTAATCAAATTTGCAAAAAAATCACGAGACAATTGTGTTACTAAAAAAATGAACAATTCTGCAAAAGCAGAGCGATATTTTCAAAAGTCCGGGAGTGTTTGATGCACTCTAATACACACAAGAGACGCAGATGCACTTACTGTATACAGAAGCAATAAAGGTCATGTATTGGTTTGTGTGTGTGTGTGTGTGTGTGTGTGTGTGTGTGTGTGTGTGTGTGTGTGTGTGTGTGTGTGTGTTTACCAGGCTCGGTGAGACAGTAGGAAGCAAACTTGTCCATGGTGCAAAGATCTGGACAGAACCTCTCCCTCTGCTCCGCGTTCCCAAAGGTGTCAATCATCCAGTTACACATGCTGGGATAAAATAAGAAAGAAAGAAAGAAAGAAAGAAAGAAAGAAAGAAAGAAAGAAAGAAAGAAAGAAAGAAAGAAAGAAAGAAAGAAAGAAAGAAAGAAAGAAAGAAAGAAAGAAAGAAAGAAAGGAAAAAATGGGTTCTGATATAACTTAATTGTCAGTTAATTTAAAACTAAGATCTATTTTGCACCCCTGGCCACATTTTCTAAAGGAAAAAAAATAGGATATACAAACATGTCAGAACATAGCAGCAGATACAGGACATGTGCAGATACTAGAGTACATAATAAAGCAGCAAGTCATGGTCCTGAAGCTCCCATCCCTGTGCTGTTCTTTAGTGTCAAGGCAGAGGGTGAAATCCTAATGAAGTCGAGGAGTTGATGGTGCCAAGTCCAATCTGATAAGCCATGACACTGACACTAATAATGACAAACACTAATCACTGCACACTGCAATCACGGCACACTGCACTGTCTGTCACCATTAAGAATCACTGTTAAAAACGTGGCACTCTGGAAAACTGCCGCTCCCACTGTCCAAAATGTGCCGCATTTCAAACTGATGGATGTTACGATAGGAGAGGTCAGGGAAAGGTCAATGCACATAGAGTATACAATACACGACCATATGACACACTCCACGCAGCTCAAGTGAAGAATGGCATTGGTTTTGGGTTGACACCGCGCATATAAGCCAGGTGGAGGTGAACATTGGGGTGGTCGATTGTCACGCCAGGGGTAGCAGGGTGAGAGCTTGCCCATGGCCGATGTGACTGGCTTTTGCACTTGGATTTATTTGTATTGCTGGTGGAAGAATGCGGCGTGGAGAAGAGAAGTGGACCTACTCCTTAATTTGAATGGACTAACGAAACTAACAGTTTGCGGTGACGGGCTAACGTGAGCCGAGGACTGGGTTAGTCGCATCTACAAGATTCGCCCCTCTTATCAATAAGCTAATGCTAACGTTTCTTCCTTGAGTCTACCCAACATGCAACCAGACACTAGTAGCGCACATATCCTATTCCACGTTATAACACAACACGTAGTCTAAGCCCGAGTTATGCAAAAATAGGGAGATAACAGGTTGAGCCGTAATATGAGCTAAAACGCTCTGGCTTGATCTGGAAATCAGATGTAGGCTGATGGAGGCTATGGTGCCGATGCATGTATGGTGATCAAGAGAATAGGAGAAGAATCACTGCACACTGGTGGATTTCATATTGCTGTTTTAGTGAGATTGAGATTTGTTTCACTGAGCAACACGTTTCACTTGTACTTCATCAGATTCACTTTGAAAAAAAAAACAGCAATATTAAATTCACCAGTATGCGACGATTCTTCTCCTGTTCTCTGGATTACTTATGACTGCATTTCACCAGCTCCTGGACACTGTCTGTGCATAGGAGCTTCATACCTTTGAGTACTTTGTGTATGGTGATATTGCACTTTAAAATATGGATATTATTATTACCTCCTCCAAGGACGTTGTGTTTTTTTACCTCCGCAAAAGGAGGTTTTGTTTTTGGTCGCGTTGGTTTGTCTGACTGTTTGTTTTGGTCTGTCTGCCAGTGGGATAACTGAAAATGTTATGAACGGATTTGGATGATACTTTGTAGAGTTGTTGGAAATGACAAAAGCACAAACGTGACAAAATCACAAAAGTGATAAAATTTTGGTGGTGATCCGGGATAGGGTGATTTTGACATTCCAGTTTCCAACTCTACAAAAAGAAGGCAGAAAGACTTGGGAAAAAATATAGTGTCACAATCAAATGTTCTATCAAACAGCTTCCTTGGCGGAGGTCTGCACTCTGAGTGCATGTCTAGTTTCTACTTGTATATTTACTTGTGGATGCTGATGTAGGCCGTGGTGCTGACGCAGCCGGTGGACAGGGCCTCGAAGATGACAGAGGTGTCCAGGCGAGACAGCCCCGAGCCGCCCAGCTCCGGGTCCACGTAGATCCCTCCGAAACCCAGCTGAGCCGCCTTACGCATACACTCCACCGGGAAGATTTCCTGGAGGGCACCAACACACACACACAGATGGACACAGACACGGACACGGACACGGACACACACACACAGATGGACATGCATGCACACGCACACGCACGCACACACACACGCACACACACACAATCCCATGGATTATCACCGGGAATACCTTACAAAACGTGTTTTGCTTTGTATTAGATTTATCAATGGGGGGGGGGGGGGGACCTCATAATCTGACTTGAACTATGAAGAAGATTATCTTTGCTATGCCAGGGTCAACCTGCGCAGTCACTGCACATGCGCTGGCGCAGACTTGAGGTGTTTAGCATGCAAACAATAAAAATGCTTTGGTAAATCTTGGTAATTGCACACACCTTTTCGTCCCATTCCGCCATGTGTGGTGCCATTTCGTTGGCTGCGAAGTCAAACGCAACTTTCTGGAATTCCTTCTGTTCATCTGAGAGGCCGATTGACGCTGAAACAAGATGAGACAAGTGAACAAGTCTATTTGGGTAGCACCCAAATAAAAATCTATATGGAGGCAAGTTTGGACAGGGTTTTGAGAGTCCGTTTTTTTAATGTTAGAATGACATAATAATGACATGAAGCAAAACGATGATTATCATCATCATTATGATGATGATAATGAAGTAGCCATACCAGCCAGTAGCAAGGGGGGGGGGGCACACAGACCTAGATTCTGTGGGGCGGCATTTGGGTCATTTCACGTGAAATCAGACACTTTGGGACCCGACCGACCCGGATTTCGATCATACTTGGTGTGCCTTTTCAGTAGCAAGGTAGCACCCCAGAACTGCATTGGTTTGAATCTGACACTAATATTAAGGGAGAAACAGACTAGGAAAGGTTCACATGTGAGGGTAGGACACTATACATTCAGCCTTGAATATATCAGTCAGTGTTAGTCACAAAAAGATGCCTGTGGTGTTGTTTGAAAGCTCTTTTCTGGCTCTACATATTACACAATCACCTTGGAATACAACTACTCTCAGAATATGAATTATGATAAATTGAAAAATTAAAAAGTGAATATCTAAAAAAACTCATATTTTAAAATGGCCAGTTCCTTGTCCAAACGTAGCCGGCAATGTCATGAGCAGCACCTAAAATGCTGGTGTTCGGTTTGTTATTCATTTCAGAGAGAATTTGACTCACAAATATGGCGTCATACAGACCACTTACTAATAATATGGTAATACCATAGTAGCATCACATGACAAAACAAAAACAAAACAAAAATGGTCAGTGTCCATGGTCCCAGGTTTCAGAAACTAAGGCAGATGTCCATTTATACACACCAAATGATGATATGTGAATGTTTGAACATTCCTTCTCTGTGTGCCTGTGCCATCTTCCCTTTACCGTACTTTAAAGAGATAATCAATGGCTACACTCTCATTTTGTACTCTACCAGTGCATTTGAAGCAATAGCTGTGTCTTTTGTAGATAATGTATTAATTACGTCCCGTTGCAGTTAGGTTTACACTACCAGAAGCACATCCTGATGATCCATGACAAGTCTATCTGGTCTGAAGGGAAAAGTGAAGGATGGAGATGGCCCATGAGGATGCAGGAAGTTCAGTTTCACCTCTCCAGTGCTCGGCATACATTCCTCAGCACATGCTAGCCACCAGTTGCCATCATATACAGCTACAACATACCCTTTGATGCTTGAAAATGTAACACATTCCTTTACTGAGCTCACTCTTTCAACTCTGCCTTCTCTGAATGCTCAAAATGGCCTAACGTCCACTGTGTCCATTGACAATGGGCAGAAGATGTGTAGTTTTTGAGTACCTGGAATAGTTCTTGCAGATTCAAACCTTTTCAACAGGTTCTCAGCTTCATGATGGTACATCTCTGTTGTGGCAAACTGGCAATGGATGTTCTTGACATTATCCTTGACAAATTCAAACAGTTGGTATGGCGTTACAATTTAATTGTCAATAGGAACGTTGCAGACTTGCTCGTGCAGCAAGCCATTTAACTGTCCCTCCAACGCCATCACATGGACCTTTGCCATGTGATGTGGCAAAAAAGTGCCACTCTGCAGGTATGTGAAAATCTGCCTCATGGTGGCACAAATTTGTTGTGTTTTTAAGGTTCTTATATTGTGCAGCACAGCCATCAGAAAAAATATAGGATCTTCTTTGGATGTTCTGTCATTGATGAAGTGTCACTGAGGAACTGAATTAGGAGCTTCTGAGACAGATGTACAGCAATTGGTATCATGAATGTTGCAGTCTGAAATAACAACAACAACAGATTTTTTTTCCCAGTTTCAACTGATCTTGGTAGTAGCATACAAATGGATGGATTGTGGCCTGCACTGGTTGTTCCAGTGAAATGATTGAATAGCATCTTGAATTACAAAACTATAGAAAAAAACGTTCCTGGTTCAAGGGAGTCAGTCAAGGATAATGTCAAGAACATCCATTGCCAGTTTGCCACAACAGAGATGTACCATCATGAAGCTGAGAACCTGTTGAAAAGGTTTGAATCTGCAAGAACTATTCCAGGTACTCAAAAACTACACTCACAGCTTCTGCCCATTGTCAATGGACACAGTGGAAGTTAGGCCATTTTGAGCATTCAAAGAAGGCAGAGTTGAAAGAGTGAGCTCAGTAAAGGAATGTGTTACATTTTCAAGCATCAAAAGGGTATGTTGTAGCTGTATATGATGGCAACTGGTGGCTAGCATGTGCTGAGGAATGTATGCCGAGCACTGGAGAGGTGAAACTGAACTTCCTGCATCCTCATGGGCCATCTCCATCCTTCACTTTTCCCTTCAGACCAGATAGACTTGTCATGGATTATCAGGATGTGCTTCTGGTAGTGGAACCTGTAACTGCAACGGGACGTACTTATACATTATCTACAAAAGACACAGCTATTGCTTCAAATGCACTGGTAGAGTACAAAATGAGAGTGTAGCCATTGATTATCTCTTTAAAGTACGGTAAAAGGGAAGATGGCACAGGCACACAGAGAAGGAATGTTCAAACATTCACATATCATCATTTGGTGTGTATAAATGGACATCTGCCTTAGTTTCTGAAACCTGGGACCATGGACACTGACCATTTTTGTTTTGTTTTTGTTTTGTCATGTGATGCTACTATGGTATTACCATATTATTAGTAAGTGGTCTGTATGACGCCATATTTGTGAGTCAAATTCTCTCTGAAATGAATAACAAACCGAACACCAGCATTTTAGGTGCTGCTCATGACATTGCCGGCTACGTTTGGACAAGGAACTGGCCATTTTAAAATATGAGTTTTTTAGATATTCACTTTTTAATTTTTCAATTTATCATAATTCATATTCTGAGAGTAGTTGTATTCCAAGGTGATTGTGTAATATGTAGAGCCAGAAAAGAGCTTTCAAACAACACCACAGGCATCTTTTTGTGACCAACACTGACTGATATATTCAAGGCTGAATGTATAGTGTCCTACCCTCACATGTGAACCTTTCCTAGTCTGTTTCTCCCTTAATATTAGTGTCAGATTCAAACCAATGCAGTTCTGTGGTGCTACCTTGCTACTGAAAAGGCACACCAAGTATGATTGAAATCCGGGTCGGTCGGGTCCCAAAGTGTCTGATTTCACGTGAAATGACCCATTTGAGAACTACACTTCCACGTCAATAACCCGCCCCCAACCTGAATGGCTAGTTATTACCACGTGGGAATGATGAACCACAAGCATAGAAAAATGCAAAACTCTGTAGTGTATTCTAGGTTTTTATGAAGTCTACTGGAATCATGCCTGCTCGACAACATTTTCAAGCCATATCGTATTACAGCATGCAATGACCCGTATGACACACAATGTAAAGGTCATTGATCGGACTTCGCAGGTCGAGGTTTCGCAATTTAAGTCGAGGATAGGACCGCACTCAACATCCAAATGTGCTGCATTTGGGAACAGCAACATTTGTGCAGCAGCTTGTCCCAACTATTGAATCTATCACAGATGGATACGCCTTGCTCACCCCCCTAGAGCAACAAAACGTATTCACTTCACCAAACAAGGGCCCAATTTAAAATATTATAAAGACAGTATCATTTTGCCGTTATAGCACAGTAACTTTGTTTAATTGTCCGCAAATCCATCTCTGACCATTCTGGGCTGAAATCAATGTCTTGACATGACACTTGTCTTGCACTCGAGGGGCACCAAAAATCCATGTGTGGTTCAAACGAGATACTTACGATCGATGCTAGATGAAATTCCTCGCCTTTGTATTCTGTTAAATATTAAACTCCTACTTTTGCCAGCACATGAAGTTAACCGGGCAAATCTAAATAATGTCCTGGCGGCCGCCATGATGGTTTTCAGCTGTTACATCACAGTGCTTGTGGGTAATGTAGTTTACGTAGGAGTTCAACCTGGGGTACGTGAAGTGGTTGTACTACGCCTAAACAATGCGACTGACGGACGGCGCGTGATTAAATAACTATGGACCCCATTGTTAAATTCTTTTCACGCGTTTTAAAGCATTTCATGTTACGATTTTCAGCTGCAGCCTACTCAACTCAAGTCACACTGGCAGCGACGCAAACATTACCAAAACATTGCGCAATCTAGCACAACGCGGGAAATGTATGGTCTGCTTGCAGCCATGGTCGCATAAAGTAGGCTATTCATTTATTTCAATTCCACTGGCGCTCCTGTCCATTTGGTGAAGATAAGTGAACTACCGCAGAAAGTAGACTTTATAACAAATATGCCACCAAGAAAGAGGACACGTGGCTCTACAAAAAGTAAGTTCAAGCAAGACTATTTGAGCTGTCCACATTTGACAATATAAAGCACCTAATGGGCGTAATGTTTTTCTCTAGCTGTGCAGCCTGAGTCGGAGACCGAAGACACTCCTGAAGCACCTGCTCGGAGGAAAGGCAAGAGAAACATAGAAAAGGCAGACAAGTCCAAGTCCAAAGCAAGTTCTGATGTGAAAGATTCACCTGCCAAAATCTCGTATTGTCACTGGCTGATGAAGTCAGAACCCGAGAGCAGATTCGAGAACGGAATAGATGTAAAGGTGGGTAGGCTCTATGGATTTGTGTGCAAAGGAGCCCATGTGGGGGGGTTGGTTGGATGCCACAGAGTTGGTTGTTGTCAGTGACGTACTACTGAGTCATCATACACACTATACCTATGTTGCAGCAGCCAAAAGTGTTTGCTACCCTGTCTTGACTCACACCATTCCTAATCCTAACCCATAAGGTTCAATGTGATGTCGGTCCATCTTTTGCAGCTACAGCTTCAGAATACCAAAACATTTTGGACAATTCCATGCTCCCAACACTGTGGGAACAGTATGGAGTGGGTCTCTTCCTCTTCGAACATGACACACAGCAATATGTCCATATAAAGACATGGATGACAGTCTGATATGGATGAACTTGACGTGCCTGCACTGAGAGCCAGGCCTTCTCAACCAACATCAGTGTGACTGTGACCTCACCAATAGCCGACACTTTTGGAAGATGGTGAGTGGTCAGAGTTGAAGCTCTAATGCCTGCAAAAGGTGAACCGCCAAGGCAGGTTAGCAAATATTTTTGGCAATACTAGTGTTGCTGTCATATCACGTCAATCATCATATCTGTTGACCTAGGGCTGTAACGATATTTGATCGAACCCAGAAGTCGTGATGCTCGCACGATACTGTATCGTGATGTAAGGAGACAGTATCGTGATACGCCCTTTCAAAATGTTGTTATCCTTCATTCCAGAAAACAACCATATGATATGATGTGATGTGATAGTGCTCCCAAGCTTCAAATGAGATACATTTCAGAAATCGTGGGGTGTATCGAATCGTAGGTCAAAAATCTTGTTACAGCCCTAGTATAGTTAATAAGTATCTGGGGGTATATCTGGATAACAAACTAGACTGGTCTGCCAATACAGATGCAGTATACAAAAAAGGACAGAGTCGGCTATACTTCCTGAGGAAACTACGATCGTTCAATGTGTGCAACACACTCCTCACTATGTTCTATCAGTCTGCGGTTGCCAGTGTACTTTTTTATGCAGTGGTCTGCTGGGGTGGAAGCATAAGGAAGAGAGATGTTGCGCGGCTTGACAGACTGGTGAGGAAAGCTGGCTCCGTTGTGGGAGAAGAGCTGGAGAACTTCACTTCATTGTCAGATAGAAGATCTCTGAGCAAACTGCTCACCATCTGGGACAATAAGGCGCACCCACTCAACAACACAATCATCCAACAAAAGAGTGTGTTCAGCTGGAGGCTGAGATCACTGAAATTCAGGACTGACAGACTGGGGAAATCATTTGTCCCTAGAGCCATGCAACTCTATAATTTGTCCATTAAGGACAAAGAGAAACTCCTGGATTTTTCTGCATGATCACCTTTTTTATTTTTATCTACTTTTTTATTTGTATTTTTTTTCCATTATTTTTCTTATCTTTTTAATCTACAGAGCAAACTGGAAAAAGAATTTCCCCTTGGGGATAAATAAAATTTAACCAATCTAATCTAATCTAATCTAATCTAGTTGCTACATAAATGTTTGTAATTAGTGTCATAGGAGAGCACTCCCCCCACCAACCTTTGGGCTACAAGCCTGACATCCTAACTGAGTCAAACTGGCAACCTTTGGGCTACAAATTTAACATCCTAACGGCTAACCCATGACTGCCCTGAAATTAGTAATCTGTGTCTAATCTGTTTTGTACTCTAGTTTGGCATAGAGGATTTAAAGGCCCTCCCAAATCAGACTGGATGCTGGGATGGAGTCAGGAACTACCAGGTAGGCAAAAGGAATGCATGTTTCAGGCATAGACCACTGTTGTCAGTCAGTTAGGTAGAATATCTCAAGTTAAGTACCGGTACACATTCCACTGAAATACACTCACTGTAGTTTTTCCCTGAAACCCAGGTTTCTTAATTGCAAGGGTCAACACACAGTAAATGTTCTTTACCATTAGCCTGGTTCACACCAGACGTTGTGTGTGTAGCTTCGGCGCCCCCTGGCGGCGCAGAGCTACACACACTACCGTCTGGTACACAGCCATAGAGCACGCTCCGTCTCCAACCAGAAAATAGGCTGAGAATTTATTGCTTCAAAATCAACGGTAACTCACATTGAGGAGTCACAAGACAGATTAGAGACTATATTGACTCTTTAAAGATTAACAGGAAGGTTTTTGAAGGAATTTGTTGGTGAGGAGGCCGTGCTGAAGCAATAAATTCTCAGCCTATTTTCTGGTTGGAGACGGAGCGTGCTCTATGGCTGTGTACCAGACGGTAGTGTGTGTAGCTCTGCTCCGCCAGGGGGCGCCGAAGCTACACATACACCGTCTGGTGTGAACCAGGCTACTTTACCATAGCTTGAGCATTCATTATTGTATATCTGCCCAGAAAATTGGAAAATACTGTAAGTGTTTCAAATTACATTTTACTTCAATGGAAATAACATTTTGCCTAACTTACATGTAGCTAAGACTTCAAACAAAGTTCTGGTAAGATAGACGCATCTGGTTGGAAAATAAGTGTTTCAAACTACATTGTACTAAAAACAGAAAACAAAATACATACATGTAGCTGTGTTAAACTCCATGCAAAGTCTTGTGTTTTCTGAGAGGGATGTTGTGTTTTCTGAGAGGGATGACCTGTTCCCCTGTGTAGGCCCGTAACTTCATGCGAGACATGGCGGTGGGTCAGCGGGCATTCTTCTACCACAGTAACTGCAAGGAGCCGGGCATCGCTGGCCTCATGAAGGTCAGTCAGAGCTGCCAAGGACCAGGGAAGGGGGTGGGGTGCAATTCACAGCTCAGGGTGGCACTGGCATAGTAGAGATTTAGGTACGGGCAGGCGCTGGCAGGTGGGGGGGAGCAGTGTTGGGAGTAACGAGTTACAAAAGTAACTAATTACTGTAATGCATTACATTTTTGAGTAACTCAGTAATGTAACTGATTACAGGGGAAAAAATCGGTAATATGTCCTCGTTACAATGCAAGTAACTTGCACATTACACAACACATTTTTTTCACCTACATTTTGTGTGGGTATTTTGTTTTCTTTATACAATGTTCGCGGATCACCGCGAGATCAGCTATTGCATCTGATAGTAGCTACGTCCGCGCAGAGATTTTAAAGTTCCACGCAGAACATTGCTTCTTCTTTCACGCTCCGTCTCTCGAAATGGCAGGCTGACAAAGGATGACCGATCCAGAAGATCCAGCTTGCTCGTTTTCAAGATGGGTATATGCCCACTACTTTGACTTCATTGAAAATAAGGACGGCAAGAACATTTCAGTTAAATGCACACTGTACTTGAAACCCAAACCGCGTTCCACGTCGAAAAACAGTAGCCTACAAACAATTTGACGATTTGAAGAGGTGCCATAGCACCACCAAATTAGTCAGGAAAGGAGGGGATGCATCCCATTCTCACGAGACAGGGACACGGCAGGGTATCCGACGGGGGATGAGAATAGTTCTAGAGTTGTGAGTGAGTGACAAACTGATCTCCACACAAAGTCACCTGATTCAGGCGAGCCACGAGCTTGCAAACTGACTGGCTGGTATCCTCGCAATCATTTTTTTCGCCTATAATTTCATTCATTGATAAGACATTTTCCCCGGTGTGCTGTAGTCTATATAATTAATATTCAAAATGGGCCTACTGTAGCAATGCATGCATCTGCTCTTTTATCAATAATAATTTTCAAACTCGTAGTGCAGTGAGGTGGCTTTATGTTTCAGCCAAGTGCAACGGAGCCTGTGCTGCATGCGTCCGTAATAGATTTTTTTTTTAAACGGCGCTGGTGTGCATGGTAAGGTGTGGTAAGAAGAGAAAGGATTAATCATTGTATTGGTGAATCAATATTGTATGTGGGTAAGATGCAATTCCTGAAAATGTTGGTTTTCAGTCTGCAGGCTTCCAAAATGACATGTGGATGGCAGGTGAAAGTCATGCCACCTCATAGATTTGCACTGTAGATTGCCAAATCCTTATTTCCAGTCATTTTGGCTAAAGTAACTAAAAGTAATGCAAAAGTAGTGTAATGCCTTACTTTTCAAAAAAAGTAATGTTGTAATGTAAGGCATTACTTTTAAATGACAGTAACATGTAATAAGTAGTGCATTACAGTTTTTGAGTAACTTTCCCAACAGTGGCAGGGAGTTATGTGGAACTTCTAGCTGCCTTATATAGGAATTATGTTGCACACACTTCTAATCTTCAAGCAAGACTAGATGATCATGTCAACATAGACCACAATACCGTACATTGTGGAAAGAAAAACAACAAAAAAGAAATGTCAAAAAGGGCAAAGGTCCAGTAGGGCAAAAGGGACAGTTACTTAAGCACTACCTGGTCCATGTCTGTACAGGACGGTCACAGGAGCGGGCCGACCCTGCAATTGCCCAAGGTGGCACCTGAGAGAGGGCGGCATCACCAGTGCGAAACTCCGCTCCCAATGACCTCTCGAAAACTGCCAATTGGCGCTATTAACATGTTATTTCCGTGCTGTTACCACACTTTGTTATTAGCGTTTTCTATCAGCCGTTATAAACTATTTTTCGCCGATTATCTTCAGTCTTGCGTAATGCTATTTTTTCTTTCTTTTACTCAAGCACACTGAATGACCGTTGTGTATGATAATGTGCTATAAAATACTATTGACTGATATTGATACTTTAGTGGTGTCCTCATTTCAGATCGTCAAGGAGGCGTATGTTGACCACACCCAGTTTGACAAGAAGGATGTACACTACAACGCCTCCAGCAAGCCGGACAACCCCAAATGGAGCATGGTGAGGAGTCTATGGGTCCATTCAATTATCCATACTACTGTCCTTGACTTGTGCATGTGGCCTCACTCTTCACCTATCTATCAAACTATCAAGTTTCCCCGCTGTCAGCCGAGGCACAACAACTTTTGGGGGACTTTTCCCTGTTCAACATCCCGGCTGCAAATGAGGAAATTACTTGAATTGAATTGCGCTTGTGCAAGACATTGAATGAAACTTATTGTCAGTGACATCTTGACGTCATCATGAGGCCACAAGCTCAAGGGTGGGCATGAGTTTGGATAATGGGATGTACCCTATGTATGCATGTGTGTTTGCTCAAATGATGGCTGGTGGGAGTGTGTTAGTGTGTGTGCCACTCTCTATCTTGTGAGGAAGGGCTGTTAAACTGTTCTTTCATGCAGGTCATGGTAATTAAATGAGCAAATTAATAATGACTTGGACTTATTTTCAAAGTTTGAGAACCCCGCCAAAAAATCTTAAAACCTACCTCCTGGGGGTGCTGTGGTGCAGCGTGCTGGGTTTGCATAATCATGTCTTTGGGGACCCAGGTTCTAGGCCAGTGGTTCTCAACTGGAACAGTCTTGGGACCCACCATTTTCCACTCTCATTCGGTCGCGATACAATTTTTTTAGCATTCAAGTCAATTCAATGCATTTCTCAAAATGTAACCAAGACTCGAATGACTGGTTCCTATCCATCTCGCATTAACATTCAGATTGTATGTATGACAACAGTTGACATGGAGTTCACTAGCCTATCAAAATAAAAGTTATAAATTGTTGCAGGAAAAGTTGGATTTTTTTTTTTTAGAATTACGTTTTTTTTTTTTACACCAAGGCTCTGCGACCCACCCATGACCCCTCCGCGACTCACTTTTGGGTCGCGACCCACCAGTTGAGAAACACTGTTCTAGGCTACATCTGAATACTGTGGTAGGCACTCCCTTCTTGGCTTCTTACTTAGTGCAAATATGAGCGGATAATGAAAGTCCTCAAGGTGCCGTTCGCCTCCTGATTGAAAGCTTACTAGGATATTTGGATTTACTACATAGGCACTAACTTGTTTTTTGCCTTCTACACAGGAAGGCAGTGGGGACTTTTGGATGCACCCTAAAGGGCTCTGCATACTTCACGTGCGCACTTTGTCGCGAGTGGCGCGAGAACCATTAATGACGTCATCACTTGCGACAGACTATTCATACTTCAAAAGCGCCTTGCTCGCATTGTCGGAAGTGCCCTCTGCTGTTCATGAGAGAAACGGCAGTATTTTTCGCAACTCGCAGCGTGAGTTCTACTGATGTATAAAATAGAAAGCCAAACACGGCTGCTGTAGGGCTACTGAACGTCTGACTTGTGACTTACCACATTGAAACATATATTTTTTTGTTGTGGCCTACATTGCCAGATCATTCCAAGACCATGTGAGAGCATTGTTCTCGCGGCAGAATTTATAAATAGATCGCCGAACACAACGTGCTTCTGAACAAAGTAAACAATTGTTTCACTGAACAACATTTAAGAGAGAAGATAAAATAACTCTCTATGACATTTTATTATCCTCAAAATGATGCAGGATCCATTCTGTAGTAGCCTACAGTAGTTGTAGCCTCTCTTCGCAACTCCTGCTTTGTCTGCCTACCTGCATGGTCGCTGGTGGCGCACGACAAGTTAGAAAAATCCTCGTGTGCACGACGTTGCGACACGCGCCGAATTTTGAGCTTACGACGGGGGGCGTGTCGAAATTTTAGGTCACGTGACGGCGCGTGCCATCGTCGTGAGTGAAGTATGAAGGAGACTAGCGCCACTCACGACAAGTATGAATCCCCCTTTAGATTGGCCTGGATAATTTCCCAGCCCTGCTGGCACCTTCTCTCTCTCCCCTTCTCTTCCTGTCTTGCTCTCAACTGTACTATCATAGATAAAGACACAAAAAACCCTTTAACAAAAGTATCACCTTTGACAACCTGCCTTTTGCTTATTTGCCCTGCCACGCAGGACCGTATTAAGCCGATGTGGTGGGTGCCCCGGGGCACTGTACCTTACTGGTGCCCCCTTTATAAACAATATTTGTTAAGTGTGACCTGTGGTGCCCCCTCACTGCTCAAAAATGATTGTGCCGCTGGCCCTTATAGATAAACCCGACCCTGCTGCCACCCCATCCCTCCTGTTTCCCCAGGTGGACGTGCAGTATGAGCGGATGCTGAAGCGCTTCGTCTCCCTGGCTGAGCTGAAGAGGCTCCACCTGGAGCACCGGTCCAAGGGCGGCGCCCTGAAGGACATGGCCCTCTTCACCAGGGCCAGGCTGTCCGTGCAGCCTCTCACTGAAGGTCAGTTGGACACAATTACATTGGGTGCGTCCGTCTGCATGCGCATGTAGAAAGCAATGCATTATGGATGAAAATGTTGCATGATGGTTAGAAATCTTCACCAGGGCCAGGCTGTCCGTGCAGCCCCTCACTGAAGGGCAGTTGGACACAATTTCGTACATCAATGACCGCGTTTGTGATGCACACTTTGCCATTTCCATGCATTGTGGTTAGAATTTTCTAACCAGAATGCATTCAAATGGCATAGTGTGCATGCGTGTGGCGCAGACTCACGAATGCGGCGAATGCGTCACGAATGCGGCCATTATCATGGAGGAACTTGAAAATGATTTGAGTTTAAAGGAACAGTCAACCATTTTTGGACATGTGCTCATTTTACACCTTCCCTTGAGTTAAATACGGTAATTTAGTTTTACTAACTCTTCTCTTCCTCTGGCCATTCTCTGATTCTGGTGATGTTACTTCTTAGCATGCATCACTGAACCTAATGGGACCAGGCAATTGGTTCAAAAGTGGAGAAGAAGCGCTCACACTATTGCCTAAATATTGTAACAGTTCTTAACTGGGTGTTGAATCCCACATAAACCATAAATGAATGAAGGAAGTGAAGGACAGAACTCCTCAGATTTTTTTCTTTGTTTATTCGCCCACGATCGTTTCGGGCAGAGACCTTCTTCAGCTCGTAATGGCTTCGCTTCCTTCAACCAGTTATTGGTACCATTCAGTGTTTTTACCATCCGGTCTAATTATACATGATACAATGATGCATATTTCCAAAATTATGGACTGTTCTACCTATTTTCTTCAAATCCAAAGATTGCATTGTTTGTACCCACCTCCCTGAGTCATTTACAGTATTACTATTAACATAGTTTAGCAGCACCATAACCAGCATGCAGACAGCTCCTCCCCTGCTCGGGCCTATACTCATGAACGGCGTGACATTTTCCATGTGCGTTACGCCCATTTGTGGGGGAAAACAACCCATGCAAGTCAATTGGTGATGTTGGGGTTTAATAAACGAAAGATACGGACCTGTAGACTAGCGTTATTCACGCGCAACATGCCGAAAACGTGTTGTGTTGCCGGCTGTTCAAATAAATGAGCCAAACAGCCGTGTCTGAAGCATGGACTGTGTTCATTTAGACAAGCCGATGAAGCATGTAAGTTGATGAGACATTCGGTTTGTTTTCACCCATAAAGGGGCGTAACGCACATTTACGAGCAAAGTACCCGGATGGCCGTTCATGCCTATTACAGCACAGACATCGAGTCCAACTCATTATCTAACCTCCCATCCTTTTCTTGTGCTTGTGGCCTTGCTCTTCGCGGACAAGGCACCTCCTTGGAGAACACGTTTCCCTGCTGTCAGACAAGGCAACTTTGGGGGACTTTTCCCCCATTCAACATCCATGACATTTGAATTGTGCTTTTGCGAGATATTGAATAAAACTTCTATCGTCAATGACGTCTTGCCTCAAATGATATGATAAGTCCTCAAGCACAAGGCGAGGATGGGAGATTGGTGATGAATGTAATGCAAAGTTGCTGCATATTCAGTATGCAGGGTCATTGCCAAGGACACAGCATGATTGGAAAGCTGTTTACATGTATATGGATATTTTTCAGTTTTAGAAATCTCTTAAATCTCAGTAAAAACTCCTGTTTTTAAAAATATCCCTTTTCGGGGGCTAAAACACACCAGTCCCAATGGCGTTTTTTTATTCATCCACATCCACGTTGTTTAAATGTAAATGGGTAAAAAAAACCTGTGTTATCTGCATATGTGTAATAAAAAATAAACCCTGTGTTATCTGCATATGTGTAAACATTATCTGAAAAAGCATCTGATTTTAAAGAGTTCTTTGAATGGAAATGTCCTATCCTATCCCTCTCTGAGAAAGCAGAGACTGTCTGTATATAAGGAGACAGAATACTTCAGAAAGCGTCCATAGGAATGAACAGGGGCAGTTTCTTATGCCATTACGCCGCATGCTTGCACCTGGCCGGCACCAAGAGCCAACTGCTTGCTGGGCTGCGCTGTCATTTATCCAGTCACCTCGCTGCCTCGACTCACCTAGTCTGACTAATCAGTGTTGCCAGATTTGTCTGATCAAAGGCCGCCCAAAAGGTTCTGAAAAAACGCCAAAATGCGCTAAATTCTGCCCCAATTTCAACAAATTGCATTGGTTTCCATGGGCACAAAACTGCTTAAAAAACGCCTAATGGCTAATTTTTCCCGTTTGTACCCGCAGACAGCCATCCCAAGTAGCCCAATTGGGTGGCCAACCGCCCAATCTGGCAACACTGTGACTAATCTGAAATTGCGACCCTGAGGCGTAGCCAAGATGGCCGCCGAGTGAAAGGACTTATTCTAAATGACTTTGGAGAAAGTTCATGCTGGGATTGCGGTGGGAAGGGTTACGTGTGACTTGCTTTTCCGTCCAACATGGAGAAGGATTACGCTCAGGAAGAGCACAGATTAGCTCAAGCCATGATATTTGCAAGTGCCTTCATGAAATGGCTTGAGTTTTCGCATGTCCCCTATTCAGATTATGTTACATTAAACCACTTTACTGCTATGGATTATCAAGCATCACTTCTATGGCCATGATATGATGATCTGTTGTAACAAGAGTGGTAAGGGAGAGATTAATATCTAAATATGGCAGCATTTACATCCAATAACTTCCTACAGATTACAGAGTTGACATAAGGTACAGGATTACACATGGAATAAGGAAATACATGATGTCACTCGTATGACGTTGACTTGTCTTTTCTTTTTGCAGAGGAGTTCAACTTTGTGCTGAGTTTGGAAGACCAAGAACCAGTTTGATGATGCCTGCAAAAGTACTGAGTAACAGCAGAAATGTGGTCATTTTCTGCTAAACTGATATTGCATAATTAAGGTTAAGTTGTTTGTTTTATAGCCGTGTACTCCTCGGACCATGGCAGCAAATATGTTTACACTTACTTTATTTCTGTGCACTTACTTATTTACACTGATTATTACTATTGTCCTATCATAATAAATTAGTTTTATACATTGCAGACCTCGGTCGTCTGACTGATTGTTTACATGTATTGCCATTTCAGCAGCTATGGCTATATCATGGCCAATACAGATAGAAAAAAGCTATTTGCTCTTTGCTGAAAACATACATCTCAACAACATTGATATTTAAGGTAGTTTTAAGGTAACATATTAAGATTAGATCATTACAATTTTGATGACAATAAGGTCATAGCAGAGGCTCAGCATGAAGCTGTTAAAACAAATGTATTAAGGACCGCTAATCAGTATGCAGATCATCTCTCTCTCAGCTATCCATGGTCAGAAGTGAGAGGCAGATGTGGAATCAGTGTTGGGCAGTAATGCATTATTACAAAAGTAATTAATTACTGTAATGCATTACTTTTTGCTGTAATGCAGTAATGTAAGGCATTACAGGGCAGAAATCTGTTATATTTACTTAGTTACAATGCTAAACAGCTTAAGTTACAGTGCATTACAATGACCTGGATTTTAGTGGCATTCAGTGTGGTGGGTCAGTAAGAAGCTATTGCTGAACCTGATAGTTATTAGTCTGCATGCTGCCAAAAACACCTGGATTGGAGGTTAAAAAGTCATGACTCACACAAGCTTGATTTACACTGTAATAAATTGCCAGATCCATATTTAGGCCTCTAAAGTTCTTTTGGCAAAAGTAACTAAAGTAATGTAAAAGTAGTGTAATGCCTTACGTTTTAAATATAGTAATATTGTAGTAAGGGATTATTTTGAAAAGATAGTAACATGTAATCAGTAATGCATTAGTTTTTGAGTAATTTGCCCAACACTGTGTGGAATTGCCATCCTTGTTGAGAGATGGAGCGAGATGGACTCTCAAGGTCATTTTGAGAGATTGGAGGGAGAAGGCTTTGAATTCATGTTGAGGGAGGCAATAGTAGTGCAAGAAATCATTTTTTGATGTAGCCTAAGGCTCTGAGCTCATATGGCAGCCATGCACCTTTACACGAATAAGAGGATGAATGGAGTTGAATGGGAAAGTCACACCCATACTGGAGTTGATCCCACTTCGTTACATGGTGATACACAAGGCTCTGAAGTCTCACTCCTTGGGAGTGACACTTGATCATTTCGGTCCTTTCTCACTCTCACTACACACCATGTAATTCTCACTGTAAAAAGTAGGCTTCCCTGCATTTATTCCAAATAATCTAAGGAGGAGACCTAAAAGCCCAGTTTTATCTGTTGGGAATGGTTATGTGCGTCCAAAATCACACAACCAGTTTTGTGTTCTGGTACTTCTGAACTGCACATTATAGTAAAATCATAGTCATGCCAGTGGGAAGAGTACAAACCTTTCTAAACTGAAGCATTGATACAGGTGAAGGCCTGGATGTCAGTATCACAGAAAGCTTGACCGCAACACCTTCCACTCCCCTCAAAAAAACAAAAAAAAATCTCACTCCCAAAAGATCCAAACCGGAGAGGCCTGGTTAGCCTCGCGAGCCATCCTACGTGAAATGGTAGTATTACAGGTTGGTCAGGACCAGGCTAAGGCCTGGTTATGCATGCTATGCTTTATTTTGGTGTACCATATTGAAAACCACCTTTGCTTTGTACTCCTGTTGAGTGAGGCATAAAGCAAGACGCAGAGCAGGCGTGAAGTTGACAGGTTAGAAGTTTATTTGACCAGAGGACTCTCCCGGCCTCCAAACAGACAGAGGGCAGCAGAGGCTAAACTGTGATGAGCCAACAACACACCCACAGCGCCGAGCTTAACTCCCATACACACCCGTCACACCCAGACAAGAGGAGCAAGAGGTTCCATAAATGTATGCTCTCTCTGTCTCTCACACACATACAGACATATTACACTCACACAACCACCGAAAGACTTAACCTATCCAGTCTGAGGCAAAACATCTAAAGGTTTCTGTGTTAATTCATAAGACTGAACACATGTATAATATAATTCATATTAGAATACTGTCAACAGTAATCAGTGAAGTACATACGAGAGCCTCGTCTGTGCTTTCCCTACATGTGTATGGTCATAAAAGTGGAAATGCATTACAAAAAAAGCGTGTTTAAGTATTAGAAGCATCATGATTGTTTGTTTATTTGTTTTTTTTTTTAATGTATTTATTATTTGGCTACTTGCTCTTAAAGACAACCCTACTCCTATGGCAGACAAAAAAAAAAGACATTTATGTCAGAGAAGCGGAGAGGTCATTGCGAAAGGGTATGGTATTTTTTTAAAAGACAGTTTTAAAAGACATTGTTGACCAACAAACAAAATAGGAATCTTTTTTTTCCTTTTAAGTATTCACATATTTGTATATGTCCAGCTCTATACAATAGCCAAAGCCCTAATCCCACTGAATGTTAGTCAACTGATCCCAGATCTGTGAGGTGTCGTGACTCGTGTCAAGACGATACGAACCCCGAGCCATGGTTCCCACTCACAAACACACGCACGCACGCACGCACGCACGCACGCACGCACGCACGCACGCACGCACGCACGCACGCACGCACGCACACACACACACACACACACACACACACACACACACACACACACACACAAACACACACCTGTTTCCCAGTGCACACACTCACTCACATGGAATAGCCACATTAGAGTGGGGGGAAGGAAGGACTGTCTGCCTGCCTGCCAAGCATACTTATTGTTAGTGCAAAAAATAGTATCCTTAAAATGATCATGATTTATGAAAAGGTCACGCGGGAATGCTTGGGATTTCGTTTCGGAATTTCAAATTTCTCTCTTTCTCTCGGATGGAATGTTTTTTTAAAAACGGAAAAAATGAAAAAAAAAAAAATCTCCTGCACTTCCTCCCCTTGCGCCTGCCATACTCTATACAGCTCACCAGGAGACGAAAGGGGGCGGGGTGCTCTCATGAAGTTCAAACTTATCAAAAATATACTATACATTACAACCCAAACATGAAGAAACGCTAAAGAAAAACAAAAACAAATGTTTTGATCAATTCAGAAGCATGCTGTGTTAAGTACCACCCTCAGTCTCCTCATAACGTTGCATATTGTTATCTCTCTCTCTCTCTCGTTGGGTTGGGTTTTTTTGTTTTTTGGATCCACGTAGTACAAAACTAAGCTCACATTACAAAGAACTTCACGTAATCACCTGAGACGCCCCCCAAAACACAGGCTCCGCCCCCTTGTAGCCATTCCCACACGGCCTGCCTGGCCCCCCTCATAGCAGCTCACTCCAAAGAATCGTCTAGAAGAGTAAGATACATCAAGCCCATACAGCTCACTCCAAACAACTGGCCGTGTTCGTGATGGCTGCTTTTGCTGTGCAGCGTGCATGCACACTTTGGCATTTCAATAACCAGAATGTATTGTAAATGGCAAAGTGTGCATGCACGCGGCACAGCAGAAGCAGCAATGCACCATCACAAACGTGGCCAGTGTCTTAAAGGGGTATGCCACTATTTTGGGGCTTAATACAGTTAAAATCGTTGGCCAGGGTTTATATAGGTGGTAAAGTGTCTTATTTTTCATGTAAGCCGTTGTCTTGTTTTAAGACAAGTTAAAAGAGGGAGCATGTCGCTAAGCTAGTGAAAGTCAATTGATCCGTGTAGCATGTAGCAATGCTACATGGATGCATTGACTTTCACTAGCTTAGCAACATACTCCCTCTTTTAACTTGTCTTAAAACAAGACAACGCTTCATATGAAAAATAAGACACTTTACCACCTTTATAAACCTTAAATGTATTAAGCACCAAAATAGTGGCATACCCCTTTAAGATACATCAAGGCCATAATTTTCCTGGATCCATGTGACATCAGGTGAACGCCCCTTTAGGAGCCCTTCGCTTAGGAGACCTTTGGAGACTTTAGGTTGAGAATAAATGGAGTTCCCTAGGCACTGTAGATGGCAGTAGCGCACATCATATGCAAGCTGCCACCAAACGCCACAGAAAGAGAAGAAGGAGGGGACGACGCCCCAACCCCCTCCAGCCCCCCCTTAGGCGACCGAACTTAAGCACACTCCATTACATTGGACAGGCGGGATTTGGGGTATCTTACTCTGCTACACGATTCTTTGCTCACCAGACGTGGCCCATGAGCCCTGGCGTGAGAGCAGGGCACACTCGGGCCATTTTCAGGCTGACCAGAACGGTGCCTGTGCCCGTAACAGTTATGTTTGGCACTTAAGTGCTTACCTGCGAACCATCCGCGTTCATAACGGGCTCTGAGCCTTTCTGCACGGGACTGTGTGTTACCCGGATGAACATGCTGACGGCAATATTGTCACAGTTCGCAGAGAAAAACCATGTATTTTTCAGTTCGTGAACACTAAGATCTGTGGCGCGAACACGCTGTTCGGTTCACCATTAGGTGCGGGAACAGGCACCGGCACGGTTCTCAGTCGGCCTGGACGCGCCAAAAGCGAGCAAGAGAAAGAGCTGCTATGTGGGGGCTGTGACTTGACTTGATTTCTCTGATCCCTTTTGAAGCAGCTAGAAATTACAACAACAACTGGAAGCTACCAGAACAGTGACCAAGTTAGCACTTTAGAGGGGGGTGGGGCTGGCCACTCTTTGCCCCTCCCCCCCTCATCTGGCTTAGAGGCCCCGCCAGAGGTGACAATCAAACCCGGGTTCAGGAAGTCAAAATACAACAAAATAATAATAAAAAACAAACACTGCCACACATTTGATCCAACCAGCATTTCAATCAGCTGATTGGAATGAGTACTCATAACAGGTAGACCGGTGGTTTACTCAGTGTAGTCACCTGTGTTGGCATGTTGTTAGTTTTTTTGTTTTTGTTTAACTTTCTGAACCGGGTTTTTTGACCCCTCTGGGCTCCACTCCACCTCCCTTATGCAGCCTAGCTGCTGTCGTCCTCCTCCTTGGCCGGCTCCGGAACATTCTCTTTTTCTTTTTCTTTCTCTTTCTCTGTTGTCTTCTCTGTTATCGCTGAGCTGGAGCTGGAGCTGGAGGGCTCGAAGCGTTGGGAGGCGATGGTGGCCTGCTGGGACATGCTGCGGCGCACAATGTCACCTTTCCTCCACAGGGTGATCTCCTGCAAGGAGCGGACGGGACGGGACAGAAGGACGGACACACAGACACACAGACACACACAAAAATATGTTTAGTGTTTTTAGGCCCAGTAGGGTTGCCAACCGTCCCTTGAAATGCAGAATCGTCCCGAATTTAGAAACAAAATTACGTCCGACATTGAGAGTTAAAACGGGGTGCACTTCTTATTTTGCCATTGAGGTTTCCATTTTAAAAAATCAGAAGGTTGTGAATCCGATGGGATTTGCCAAAGGGTCCCGAATTTCCCCCTCACGAAGTTGGCAGCCCTTAGGCTCCTGTATACTGCCCTACAAAAGTGCACACACACGTAGGTTTAGTAAAATTCTACGTAAAGGTAATGGTATACTGTCCAACAAAGCATTTACAGGTGCACCGTGTAAGAGTTTTAGTTGTTAATTTCCAGAATTCATGCTACCCATTCACTAATGTTACCTTTTTCATGAATACATACCACCACCATTCTAATTCTAAGTATTCATTATGAGTGGGAAAATTGCATTTTTCATACATGAAAAGGGAGACCTTCTCCATGGTCCGCCATTTTGAATTTTCAGAAATAGACATTTTTAGCTTCAAAAATGAATGTACATGGGCCATACTATAACATATTAGTACTTAAACTTTCATGAAAAGATCATATTTGACAATAGGCAACCCAGTTTCAATGAGCAGCATATTTGCAGTGCCCTTTCTGACCATTTCCTGCACAGTGCACCTTTAAAGGAAGGAATGAACAGTGCATATTACATTACTACATTACATTACAATACATGCATAGCTCCGATCTGAGTAAAACAACTTTGAAATTATGCTGTTGTCCAGCCAAAGTAGTTTTAGGTAGATTATTGACATGTGGTCGTTGTGTTACTCTATATTAGTGTTTCTCAACGGGGGCGCTACAGCCCCCTACGGGGCATTTGGGAGCCCTAGGGGTGCGTGAGAAGGATATAGCTGAGAGTGGGGGTGGGGCTTAGTTCCCATTGGGGGGCATTAGACTATTTTATTTTTCAATACTAAGAGGGGTGTTGGCAGGTTTATGATAAGGCCAAGGGGGCGTTTGTTCAAAAAAGGCTGAGAACCACTGTTCTATATCGTCACATTTTTGCAGATCAAGCTGGGGTTGTATGTATACGACAAATAAAATACTCTTACTCTCGTAATCTTTATGTGGAGTGTTAGTATAAAGCATATTGGTATGAAAAACCTGCTGCTTGGCCCTGCCGTGGCCTAATGGTAGCGCACTGGTTACGACACCAGCGACCCGGGTCATTTGCCAGTCCTTCCCAGTCTCTCTCTCCCCACTCGTTTCCTGTCTCTCCTCCACTGTCCTGTCAAATAATAAAGGCAAAAAGCCCTAAAAATGTATATATAAAAAAGAAACCTGCTGCTTGAAGTAGCGCCTCTCCTCCTCGTCAATGAGCACCAGGTTGAGGTAGTAGCGCACCGAGAACTTCTTGTTGATGTCCCTCATGGTGGGCGTCATCTCGTAGCCCGCCAGGAATAATCGGATAGGAATGGACTCTCCTGAAAGACGGGAGGAAAAAAAGAACACACGCACGCACACACACAAAAATTACATTTAGAAATGGAATATCAATCCAAACAAATAGCACATGACCCTCCACAGGGGATCAGAAAACTTGCCTGGCATCCGTTCCAGCTCTGGTCTACCGCTGAGCTACATCTGTCAATATGCCAAAAGCACATTCAGTTTCAGTAGAGCATGCTAAAGCCAAAACTAGGTTGGTTTCAGTCTCTGCAAGAAATAGAAATGATCATTTTTAGTTGTTGCTTGGTAATGGTTGTTTTAGTACAGTAGTTGTTTGGTTTTCATGCCTTCTTTGTGTCCAAAGCCTTGTTTCTAAGCAACTTTAAGCCTTCCAAAGACTACAGAGTGTAATGCAAAGCCAAAACTTCTTTGGTGTCAGTCTTTGCACACAATAAAAATGATCATTTTTAGGTGTTGCTTTGCTTGGTTGTTTTAGTAGTTGCTTGGTTTTCAGAGCAAAAACATGCCTTCTTTGTGTCCAAAGCCTTGTTTCTAAGCAACTTTAAAGGGGCTCTATGTATGATTAAACGTTCAATTAATCAGTGTCCCGAGTCAGCCGATGCTTATTTGAGTCACTAGTAAGTGAAAGATGACTCTTGTGACCACTTCCACGGTCCGGTGTCAGAAAACCCCAAATGAAGCTTTTGTGAGAGCGATCCGAACGAGTGTCGTGGGAAATGCTTCTCATACAAAAAAAAAAAAACTTTACATACCGTATTCAGATTTGTATCAACTGCTATTCCATGATGAAAAACATTCTCAGTGAGTTTATTTAAACGACATTTTGTCATGACTGTGTAGATTTTGAGACAGGCATGCCACGAGCACTGCGCAAACTATGTCATCCTACATTGTGGCCCCTTTAAGCCTTCCCAAGACTACAGGGTGTTTTAATCATCTAAATGCCATAAATATGAAATATGTGCTTCTCGCTAATCCTGATTGAAATACACTATGTAATATGGGATGGGAGTGTACGCTTTTGACTGAGTCCCTTAGTAATCCGGGGCTATTTATACTCTGCCATGTCTAATATTCCCACAGCCTACATGTCCTGCTGTGGTATGCAGCATTGCTGAGCATGAAGGACAAAACAGAACCTTTTCTACATGTACTGGTGTGCTATGCAGAATTGCTGAGCATATGTGCAAGTTACCAGGAAACCTGGGTGTGTTGAATCCTCGCGTACTCAGTCATCCTCAGTAAGAAAGCAAGCAGGAGAGTGTGGTCTTTTTCTACTCTACCACGCGAGCATGTAACATGAGACTGCAACACGTAGACAGTTTACAATGAAAGCTACATCATATACTACATATATTCTGTAGGTGAAAACTGCACCAGACAGACAGGCTTGATCATGAGACAGGCATTGCACTGGCTACAATGAAGGGCGCACCAAATACCTTAGCTACAATAAAGAAGCAAGACGCAATAGATGCACCTGGTGCACAGATGCGGCTGAAAGGTGCATTACTTAAGCAATATGACCCTCGTGGTCGGGATGATGTGCACTGACATCCTCCCTGGTGTGGTTCGGCCATAGGCACGAAGCCGAAGGCTCACACCAGGGAGGATGTCAGTGCACATCATCCCGACCACGAGGGTCATATTGCTTTTATACAATAGTTCAATTGGCAACAAAATACTAGAATAAATGGTCGAATTCATGTTTATTAGTTACATTCATCATACTTTGTTTACCAGCTGCGCTAAGCAAAGTAGTTCCGAATTGATTGTATGGTTGCTATGCAATGACGAGCTGACAGCGCCAGCGCGCAAAGTTCCATGAAACGGTGTGAAGTGCATTTCTGTGTGGACTGCGACTGGGCTTCGCTTACTAAAATGATGCATGATAAATGAAAACACTGTGCAACTTCAACATTTTAGTTAGATGCCTAGTTTTATAAGCCTTTTGGCCGACATTTATTTTCACATTTTTGTGGACCGCAAACTTGCTGATAGCTGCGTAAAGACGCACCTCCCTCGTCTTTCCCTCTCCAGTGCCGCATGAGATCCGAGCGCTGTTCTCACACGCAGAACCACACAAATCAATCCCTTGATATTTAAAGTAGGCTACATATGTTAGATTGCCTTCAAAAGACTACGAAATAGCGGCCGCAGAGGTGTGCCAACTGCCCAGACAACTGCACTAGAATCAGATAACTTCTTTCCTCTCTGCCAGAATCCAGCTACGAACTGGGATACGCGTCTCTGTCATGCGGGCGTGCGTGCGCCCAACTGAGTCCAGCATAGAACAATGGAATAGAATTATTGCGAGTTCAAACTACGTGGCCATGGTTACATTCACTTTTCCTGCAGAAGACTATGAGATAGAATGATGGCGAGTTCAAAATGCGAGTTCAAAATGCATTCTATCCACGGCGGAGTGATTATTAGGTGTGATGAGTCTCCGGGGATGATGTCCACCTAGACATCCTCCTCCTTGCCGACGCGTAGAATGCCAGTAGAACGCGTATCATCCATTCAGATATCACAAAATAAATTGACCGGATCTAACTATTGTATAAAATATGATGAACCCATTAAGACACCTGTCCAACACAACTGCAGTAATTATACATACTACAGAGTTGACAATTCAATTTGTTTTCACCTGTTAGGTCTCAATGATGTAGCCCCTTAACACACACCGTTTCAGCAGTGGAACATTGTCAGTGAAAAAACATTACTTACTACCATTGTGCTAGACCACTATAACCGTGCACAGGGCCTTTAGTAATACATAACGACTTGGTCCTTGCCATTCTGGTAACAGCTAATTTATAACAGGGGCTGTGGTAAGGGGTTAAGGGTGCTTCAGGTACCCAGACTATAGACTGTACAGCTGGAACATCCTTTATTATAGTCAAAACTGCTCCACCATGTTGACATGGCGCTATAATGAAAACCACATGCACGGTATAGGCCCATTTATGGCACTTTATGGTCGCCTGTCCTTCACAATCTGTAGTGTCAGTAAACTACACATACTGAACTCCGTCTATGATACAGTGAAGGATGTACCAAGCATCCAGGCTAGGGGCGGAACTATAGGGGGCGGGTGAGCAGGGCATTTGCCCCCAGGTCCCAGGACCCTCTCGTATTGGTAGTGGGGACCCTATTGTGACCTTGGCAGGCTTGTGGGGTGGGGAACTATCAGTGTCTTGCCATGGCGCCCTGTGTGCAATTGTTCCTCCACTGATCCGGGCTAAAAAATAAAGGATGCAATAGAATATGATAAGTACACAGACATAAGACAAACCAGGTACACTACTAGACACAGCATGGTGGCCAGGATCCACTAGCTCTACCGGCTACAGTGGTCTGCTGCATGTCAAGAAGCAGCTGAAATGAAAGCTGCACGGTATATTTATGGCGGTTTATGACCGCCCGTCCTCCACAATCTGAAGTGTAATTAAACGACACGTACTGTACTCCGTCTATATGCACCAAGCATCCAGGATAATGAAATAAAATGATGCAACAGACTATGATACTAGTCTATAAAGTACTGTACAGTACACAGACATAAGATTAATCTGGTGTACTACACACGCAGCATGATAGGATCCAGCCGTACTGAAAGCTGCACAGTATATTTATGGCGGTTTATGGCAGCTTGTCCTCCACTCTGCTCTGCGCCTTGTCAGTCAGTCAGCCCATAAACTTTAAACTGCTCATCACATGAGCTCCAGGAGGCTTTGGGGCACATGATTGAAGGGAGGTTTGAAGTTTGCATGCTGCTGCTGCTGCTGCAAACCTAACAGAGTCCCGGGTCGCAGCAAAAAGACACATTACACATTCATAAACTGCATGCATACACTTCCTCCACTCGCTCCACCTTGTTAGCGCTGATGCTATTAGCACTGCTGGCTAAAACCAATGCAATTATGCATCTGCTGCAGTGTCACCTGACTGGGCCCAGAGCCACTAAAATGACATCAAAGACCAGATTGGGAAAGAAGAGAAGAGCACCCTCCTCTGCATCAAGTGCTCAGGGGTTGACAAGTTCAGTAATACTTTTATTTTATAGTTTCATTTTTAGTGTTATCAACATAAAATATCTTACACTGTTCATTCATAACTAACCCTAACCCAGGTACACAGCAAATATAATGCTACATGCTGTTACATATAGTAACACTGTCTAATTATTGCAAAGAGGACCTTAAAATTAAGTGTAGTCACAAGTTCTCTCTTCTGCTCTGCAATCTAAAAATCCCCTACTAAGAAGGGTTCTGCTGCAGCCTATCGTGTGGGGTTCGGGAGAAAACTGGTTGAAAATACTGTAATGGCATGATTCAATAACCAAGTCATTTAGGAGGGCAGATCAGAGAGGGGGAGTCACACTGGACTATTTAGGCGATGGCTTCCAAGAAAGTGACTTCCTCCTGCCTGAAGGGTATACAAGCTGTATGTAGTACACCACTCATGTTTACACAGTAAACATATTTCACACGCTACTTCAGGTGGGACAGACAATAAGGAGACATTCTTCTTAGATCAGTCATGACATAATTCTTTTTGTACAAAAATGAATAAAAACAGGGTCATGTTATTCCTAATCCCAAGTAATCTGCTTGATGAAGGTCTCAAAGACTGAAACCTTGCAGCTTCAGATAAGCTATTTTGCACAGACCTGAGGTGTGCAGATTTGTTCTTGTTTATTTAGAAGTCTCTACTAAATCCTGCATCTTTTCAACAGATGGGCGGTGACCCTTCAGTGCTTGAAAATTCTATAATCCTACCAACCAGGTAGTTTATTTTGGTCTTTAAAAAAATGAAAGCATTTCAACCCCTCAAGACAAGGCCCGTTGTTATAAATTAACTGTTACCAGAATGACAATGACCAAGTCGTAATGTATTACTAAAGGCACTGGGCACTGTCCCAGTGGTGTAGCACTATGGTAGTTAAGGATCTTCAGTCACCATCACAACGTTCCAGAGATGGAACGTTGTGTGTTAAGGGGCTACAGCCATTTTGTTACAAATGCTAACGCTACAAAGAAAGGTGGGTTATTAAGATTGGAAATACCAAAAACAAAAGTTAGTAGCCTGGCAACATTATACAGACAAAGTCAACGACAACAACAACACAAAGCCACATAGTTGTTGTTATTGTTTACCTCTGACAGGTGCTCCGTCCATGATCTCGTATTTGGCGATGGTGTCATTCTCGTGGTAGACGCTGGGCCCCGTGCCCGTGGTCTCCCGCTTGATGATGTCGATCTCCATGTGCTTGATCTTTATCCTCACCAGCAGGAAGTAGATCTTCCCCACAATCACATCCTTCAGGTGGTACCTGCAGACAACAGGTCACCCAGTAGTTCATGCTTCATTCTTTTGTGATCGGGACTAGGCAAAATAAATAACCACCTCCACCTCGGGAAAGTGCAGTGGAAAGGGTAATCAAAATCGGGAGTTCTGAAATACAAACTTCGGTGTAGTCCAAGTTCGTTAAACAATAATGTTACGTTGAATGTAACGTTGAACAAGGCATTTGTATTGTTCCCAACTGTTGCAATAGAACACATTTACATCAGATGTCGGGAGAACTAACTTGGGTTCAACGACTACTGATTTTCAAAAGAACGGGGCGTTACTACAAGGCCATGACATCAACAACTCATGTGTTATTATAAGCAGTTTTCTTATCTTCCCCATGGCCATATCCTTCCGATGGTACCTTCAGACTAGTCAGGACAAGAACAATACAAACACAATTCTGAGCTCCCGCAAAAACGGGAACTCCTCCCACTTTGTCTGGAAGCAAACTGAGGGAGGTGGGTCAACCATACCGTTTGGGAAATGTTAATTGTTATGCTCTTGGTCAGACCAAGTCTCGAAGAGATTTGAAAGTCGATGATAATCAGCAGGCTACCTTCAGGCTACAACCCCCCCCCCCACACACACACGCGCGCACACACACACACGCGCACACACACGCGCGCGCACACACACGTCACCCATTAATACAAGGCCATACTAACCCAATGTGTTTACAAGGTCATTTCTTGACATGCTTTACAAGCCCATTCAAACCCAGGAGGTAGTCCAAGGCCCTTTTGAGGAATTGGCATTTCCCAAGGTCATTGCCCCTATGGCTAGGCTAAGTTAATTTGACCAACAAGTATTCAAATGGATTTTAGACTTAGCTTTATTGTTATTACAAAGGTCATTTCACCCATAAAAATGGCAATGGAATTTTTAATAGCAAAATCATCTAAGGGTTCTTCTTACAGGCGGAACGATTATAGGTGGTTGTAATTAGTAATCTTGAAGAAATTCAGGTCAATAACAATTAGCATTGGCTATGAAAGGCTACATGGCTCTTACACTGCACTTCCTAGTGGTGTTACACCCCAGAATAGCATACCTGTGTGTTATCGGATACCACCAGCTAAACATATGCATGACCCCTTACTTTGACTTATTGTACTCAAACATATATAAGGGGATGTGTTGGTAGTCTATACCTTGAAAAACAGGGTTGCTCTCAAACTCTAAACATTAGGGGAAATTTTGCTTTATAAAACTGGGTACCTGGTAATATGGAAAAAACATGTTGTGTTACAGTCCTACGATAAAGTCATGAAACAAATCTCCATCCTCCTCCATGACTGAGGTACCCTGAGCATGGTACCGTCCTGCCGCACTGCTCCGCTTGGGGGCTGCCCCCTTGCACGGGTAAGGCAAAATGCAATTTCATTGTGTGCAGTGTGCACTTGTGTGCTGTGGAGTGCGGTGTCACAATGACAACGGGAGTTCGAGTTTTCCCAGGTGGGCTTTCACTTTAAATCTACAGCTGGTTAACAATGACAAGGAGCCTTACTTGGACTTGTTGTACTCAAACTCGATGTGCAGGCAGTCCTCTATGCCCACCTCCATCTTGATGGAGGAGTTGAGCTCCGGGTAGGTACTGAGCGTGTGCACCACAATGTCCATCTCCTTGCTGATGTCATTGAGTCGCCGGCTGATGGTGGCACGCAGGAAGTACCTGGCACATAATAACAAAATAGTATCCTTGAGCATCACACCTCAACAGACACTCCCGCATGAACCGACACATCTCAGGCATTATAACTGTGAACTTAACATTTGCATGGACGCAGCCGAGTTCGACTCCATATAACACATGCACACACACACTCACACACTCTCACACACACACACACACACACACACACACACACACACACACACACACAGGAGGGAAATATGCACTAGCAGGCAGCGTTATGTGGCTGGTGATCGTTTTAGTGGGGTGAAGTTCTCGTACTTTAAAAAAATCAATTTCCACCCTTGACAAACACACATACAGTATGATGTACAAGAACACAAACATACATGCACGCAGATGCAAGCACAGACACAGATATGCACGCACGCACCACGCACGCACGCACGCACGCGCACACACACACACACACACACACACACACACACACTTGATAAACAAAGGGAAGATGGTGGTGAGAGCTTGGTGCAAGAGACTGGAAATGTTATGTTGCAATCTGTAACTGAGGGAGAAGGGGTATGTGGGCAACATCACACAGTGCGGACTGTCTCACCTTAATTTGACATTCTGGCCGGTGTAGGTTTCGTAGGGCTTCTCCACATGAGTGAACTCAAAGTCAAATGACTGGGAATGTGACAGTTCGCCAGGGCGAGCGAGATCTTTCACCAGAGACACAAACTCATGGTGATTGCCCCGATCATAGTACAGCTCTGAAGATGACAAAACAAACCCAAATACACCTTAAGCCACTGACACTTATCATAACAACTAATCACGGTAACTGAGCATTCACATTCACATTCTGACAGGTTAAGAGGAATAATCACATATATTACACAGGTGGTCACAAATGCTGTCAAAAACAAAGTTGTATCTCTGATCACCGTCAGTCAAAACAAGTAAGGTTAAAAGTATGTAACTACATAGCCTATAATGTAAAGATGTGTGCCTAGCGTTATATGGTGAAGTTTGTTGTGATGTTGCATTGTAACTAAACTGAATGACAACACCCTCCTGGTTGTCAAATTGAGGATTAACGCCAAAAATGTTTCAAAACCCCAGGAAGAGAAACCACACAAAGATGCAAGGTCTCTCGTTCTACCAAGACAAAAAACAAGTCTAGTGCTGTTTTTCAAGGACACTGTCTGTATCTATTGCGCAACACATTCCTAAACCAGCAGACACTGAGGAACTAGCAAAAATGTGCTTGTTCTCAGTTCATTCAAAAACGATCATCCTTGAGTGTGTGATATTAACATTTCTGAATAACAAACGTTAGACAAGACACTGAGCAGACAAAAACAAGAGACACAGCAGTTTAAATTTGCTGAGATAGCACAATCTTACCAATCTGTCCGATGAACTCTATTTTAATGCCGTAGTGCTCGAGCCTCTTTCCTGGATTTTTCAGGGTGACGTTCACTTTGCCGCTCACCGTTTCCCCGTCGTAGAAAAGAAAGTACTTGTCCTTCCTCCCATCTTCACTCTTGTGCTCTACCTTCTTTCTCGTTTCAGCGTCATTTAAAACAATATCTACCTCAGCACTCTGCCCGAAGCCGAAGAAACTCATAACGGACAAGATTTCACCTGCAAGAAAGACAGAGTAAATCAGCTCAGCTCAAGTGATGTTTCCAGGCCTCGCAAAATATTAGCTTACTGACGTTTTTACAATCACTTAATAGGTTAACATTTAAAGTTAGCTATCCGCGGCCAGTTACGGTGAAATGACCAGCACTTAGACTAAGGGATCTTCACAGCACCTGCAGACTAACCAGAAGCTGACAGTAAGCTAACGTTAATTGATATGTAGCTACTGTCCGTTGGAGAGAAAACATTAAATGATCTTATCGAGCTCATGTCGCCATGTTCTGCTCTGTTTATCAGAATTTCAAACGCCTTCCCGAACTCTTCACGTCCGCCAATAAGTCAGTAAATCCTAAGGCAAGCATATGAGTACATTGAACAGGGCAATCTTTTTTACCCGTGCTATTGCCAGTGTTTATAACCAACCTTTATTGTGTTTCACGAAATCTCGGTTGTATTTATAAAATAAACTGATCAGCTGCCTGTATCCAACAACCCGATGTGAAGTGAGTGCGCATTTAATTTACTTCCTGCTGTGGTGGGCTGGAATCCACGTTTTCTTCCGGTGCACTACTCACGTCAAATTCTTAAAGGGACCTCTGCATGGAAATTCGTGTGTCCTGTCCCCCACATTCAGTTTGGCTTGATCATGACACTTTTATAGATTATTAATTATAGATTATTTTGTAGATTGGTGCCAGGAAGCAATGTTGGAATTAAATGTGGCAAAAACCAAAGATATGTGCATTGATTTTAGACACAAGGCGTGCACTCCCTCCTTAACCAACATAAATGGACAGGACATTGAAATTGTGCAGCAATACAAGTACTTGGGGTCCATTATTGATGACAAATTGTCTTTTAACAGTAACACGGACATGTTGTGCAAGAAAGGGCAGCAACGTTTATATTGTCTCAGGAAGCTGGCTAGGTTTCAAGTTGAAAAGTCCCTAATGACCATGTTTTATAGATCATTCATTGAATCCATTCTCACCTTTTCTGCCATCTGCTGGTATTCCCTTCTCAATGTGAAAAACAAAAATGCCATAGCTAAGATTATTAATGTAAGCAGTAAGATAACTGGTGTGCAACAAAAAAGCCTGACTATCTTGTATGAAGAACAGGCAACCAGGAAGGCTGAAGCCATTTTGGACAACTACACCCATCCCCTGCAGAATGAATTTCAGCTTTTACCCTCTGGTTCCCGTTTTAAATATCCACCAGCCCGGACAAACAGATACAAGAATTCTTTTATACCCTCTGCCATCCAGTTGCTAAATTCCACTAAGAAGCGCAGATAGCCATAGGTCAGGTGTGTATTTTATATGTATTATCTTTTAGGCAGGTCTTTTTATACTGTGAACCTTTTATACTGTGAACCTCACTCCTCCAGCACTTTTATGTTTTTAAATTTTACTCTGTGCAACTCCTAAGACAAAATGTATTTATTCATGCACTATTTATTATTTTAATCCCTTATCCTTTACCTACTATGTGTTCTTAAATGTATTATGGAAGTGTGTGTGTGTGTGTGTGTGTGTGTGTGTGTGTATGTGTCTGTGTGCTACTACTGCTGCAAAACAATTGCCCAACTGGGACAAATAAAAGCTACTTGAACTTGAACTTGAACTTGAACTTGACACCAATCGCACAATTTGCCTCCAGTATCAGACGTAAATGGTGTTGACCCAAATTATAGCAGGAAATGGCATGCCATCTGTGACAAGGGTAGCCTATGTTAATTTTACACATTGTGTAGGCCTAATTGTGAAACAAATCTCCGTTAATGAATTATTATTATAATTATTATTTTTAATGAATTAATTCATTGCACTAAATGAATGTACATTTGACGTCAACATAGGGCCTACAGAAGCCACAGTCTATTCAGTTAGGCCTACCAGTGGAAACTCTGCACTCAAGCACACATTTTTACTTCCCTTCCCTAGCCTATAGCTTGTTTGTATTGTAGGCCTAGGCCTAATTTGTTTTGATTGCTGATCCAAGTCTTTGTCTTGCGATGTGTAGGCCTAGGCCTAGGCTACTGGCCTAGGCTACTGCAGGGCTCTCAAGTCTCACTCTTTGAGAGTGTGACACAGTCATTTGAGCTTGTTCACACTCTCACACTCCACACATGGTATTTCACACTCTGAAGTTTTGATAACTTATCCAATCGGCGCACATTAATTCATCCAACCTATCCAAAGACGCGTCAGAAATTGTTAACAGTGCTTCTGTGTTCAGACTAGTTACCACGCTATTCAGCCAATCAGAAAATAGATTGTTCGGTTGTCAGGCAGATCAGAGCAGCGGATCAGAGATTTATCCAATAGCGTGCGCAGCAGAGTTCAAAGAGAACTGTAAAATTCACGAATCGCAAGTAGGCAAAATGAAGACACAGGAGCAAGGACCATCAGGTGATAACTCTATACAGTACATGTGAAAATATGAGCATTGTATTAGTTAGGCTACTGTTTTTACTCCTTATACCAATATTTACAGCCCATGTAGCCTTGACAGGGACGTTAAAAGAGAGCAAAATGGTCAAAAATCACCTCCCTCTAAAACAGGCATCCCTTCTTCTTCACATATTGTGTTAAAATTGCACTTTTAACAACTACATTTTCATTTTTTTGAAACACCAATAATTAGAATCAATCTCTGAGTGACCATCCCCAGCTGCTTTTATATTACAACTCGAGCACTAGGGCTAAGCATATTGAATAAATAGTGTATTTGGTCTAATCAAACTTTTTAACTAGCTGGGTTGAAGGGAAACCTAGTGTTGGTGGGTCGATGGGTGACAGGTCGATTTAAAAAAAAAAAAAAATTGAATCTCACTCCAAACAATCTTCAAAACTTGAGAGCCCTGCTACTGCCTTCAGTGGTGTAACATTAGCCTAATTCTGGGCCCATACCAGCTCCAACTGGTTCTTATGCTAGCCTACGGAGATAGATAGATAGATAGATAGATAGATAGATAGATAGATAGATAGATAGATAGATAGATAGATAGATAGATAGATAGATAGATAGATAGATAGATAGATAGATAGATAGAAATGTTTAATCAACGGTAGCCTTTTGAGCATTGATTTGCAGATACACGTAGTCAGCACCAATTCGATTCAACATTCTTATCAGGGCAGCATCCATTCCCACTGTCAGCTTGGATAAAGTACATTTTATTTTGGACGCTGATTTAACATATAAAAGGGTCAGTTGCCACGGGCCCAGGGTGAGGGACCCAGAATAGGGTCCTCATTTAATTGCATTGAGTGGTGGTGGTGGTGGTGTTGTGGGGGGTGTCCCTTTTAAATTACGTTGTCATGTCAATTCTTAAAGTTCAAGACTTGATTTGAATCTCAACAGGGCCGGATTATCCATAAGGGCCAGTGGCACAGTTCACAGGGGTACCAAACAATTGCAGCCAGTTGTGGGGCACCACATAGCACAAACTTTACATATTGTTTATAAAGGGGGCAACTGCGAGGTGTAGTGCCCAGAGGCACCACAGTGTTTCAACCCTTGTAAGGTGTTTGTGTTTTGGTTAGCCTACAGAAGGTGTTCGGGTCAATTTGACCCTGGGCATATAGAAAAATAATGAAAAATGAAAAAAAAAAACATAGCTCATATTCACCCTCATGTTCCCCTCAGCCTGCCTGTGAATTTCTGTTTATTTATATTTTTGAGAGTAGGAGATACAGAGAGAGAAAGATAAGGAGATGGTGAAGAAAGAGAGTAAACTCAATCCAAGCTCTCGGATTGAACCACTAGTGCTCTTATTGCGCAAGGTTGCAACATTGATGCACAACTGAAGGACCAAACAAGATCTGTACTCCTTTTTCCACACACTTAACCCTCTGCCTTGTCTACTCAACATGTGATCACTATTGTATTAGAGAATATGGATGTATAAGCCCCTCAAAGTGATACGGGTCAAAATGACCTGGGAACACCTCCTGTGTAATAGAAATGTGCAGGGGGGGTTAGCAAAGGGGGGTCACAATTTTTTTTTTCAGATTCATGTTCCTCACTGAAAATGAGCCAAAGCCAGTGAATCTCAGTGCGGAAGAATAATAACTGATACTATTTTTCTCAAGCCAAAAACTGAAAACGGGTCAAAATGACCCGAACACCTTACAAGGGTTAATACAGTCAGTGGCCCTGGAGCACCGAGAGGTGCTGGTGAGAGACTGAACAGCAGGGGACACTGTGCAGCAGGCTACATGCCGATCCTACACCAGGAAAAGAGATCAAAAAATCATTTCACACTTTTTTGTTCAAATCATGTCTTTAATAACACAAAAAAACAGACAACATGATGGCATATGGAGAGAAAAATGAACGTTACAATAAGCAGAATGTATTTTCAGTCCAAACCATCCCCCCCAAAAAATCAATACCTGAGTGACCCCCAAAACGGTAATTTACTGTAACTATAAAACAGCACTGACTTCAACATATCATATATGTCTCAGTTCTCACACTGACTGTACTGTATGTTTACACCAATATACTGTAGTTTACAACAGGCGTACGCTATACTGCGGATCTGGGGTAAAAAAAAAAGAAAAAAGAAAAGAAAAAAACAAAAGGAATGTCAGTGCACATCGGCCCATTGTATAGTAGTCCAGATCCAACATGCTATTCCTCCCAAAATACTCTTGAGCATTTCAGTTTCAACATAAATATATTTCACTCTACAACTTTCGATTCTACTCTAACCCAGCCTTCTGACTAGCCCTCTAATCATAACCCACCATTCTAAAACCGTTTCAGCGTTTCCCCACATCAGAGTATTTTATTCTATCTTTACGGTCTAAATTAGAAAACAATGATTGACGTCAGTGGTTACATTTGTTTAATTATCATGTCATCTGTATTATTGCCATAGGCCATAGTACCACAGTATTATACAGACAGATAGAAAAACCAAAACACTGATCCAAAAACTAACAAAGGAAAAAAAACAACAACAAAAAAACAAATTTAGGACAATATGTCCAAAATGTATAAAATAATTAAGAAAGCATCAAAAGGTCACTTCAACTCACACACTGGGCACTCTTGAAAAATTACAAGTGCATATACATGTATCTACAGCTCATTTTGAAAGAGGACAACGCAAGACCGCGGCGCGGAGAGAGGATACAGTAGTCAAGTCATCTGGTGTCAAAGTGCTACTGGCTTTCCACAGTCTTTGGCAGCCAAACGGCCTGTTTTCATTTCATTGCCCCTCTCGGGTCTGCAGATTGCCCCTTAACAGGTGGAGTAAGCTACAAAAGTAGAAAAGTGATAAACCTGGTTTAGTTCACACGGAGAAGAAGAGCCTACAACCCATTCTCATACACACAATCATCAATTTTCTTCAGTCAGACTCAGACCAACATCCATCTCTGTGGTAAGTAGTACTATGTCAACCAAATTGGTCACTTGCCAAGATTAACTTGTACCCATGCTCAGAACTACACAAATGAGAATGGGCTTTTCTTCAACCAGGTGTCTATACTAAGAAGCTGTTTCAGGAGTAAACAAGGTTAAGTTAAGAGGTAAATCACCCAATAGAAGAGCCTGGAGTCCTGTGTGTTCCTAAGAAAATTAGGACTTCGGCCTCTTCTGTTAGATGATTTATCTCTCAACTTAACCTGGTTTATTCCTGAACCAGCTTCTTAGTATAGTCCACAGATCTGTGGCCATCTCGGTGTTGAGTCAACCAGGTTTGTCACTTCCCCGTTACAGTGTTGTAGTTGTACTCCCAAGACCCTCTGTTTGGCCTCTGGTGTCCACAGTGTATAATCTCAGGACAACATGTGAAGCCAGCTAATCACACGTCCAGAACGCTCCTCACTTCAGCTTACATCATCGTCATCTTCAGCATCATCATCGTTTTGCATGAACAAGACTGTCTGCTGTCTCATACAGAGCCACTCAAGCATGCGCCACACACACCCACACACACACGCGCACACACACACACACACACACACACACACACACACACACACACACACGGTCTCACTCTCGCGCTCTCTCTCTCTCACACACACACTTCACAGCAGAGCATAGCTTTAATCGAACGTCCAAAACTATTTACACAAAAACACACACCACCACACCCATGATTTACACTGGCCACTATAAGACAGTCTTGGCATGGCACGGTAATGGTCAGTGTGTGCGCAAGCGTGTTTGTGCATGTGTGAGTGTGTGTCAGTGACTGTGTGTATAAAGTGTGTGTGTGTGTATATGCAGACATGTACAGTAATACTGGCACTGAGCAATACAGTAATAAAAGGAAGAAAAAAACAAAAACAGGATTGTACAACAGGAATGCATGAAAAGACATTGCAATCAACAAAAAATAAAACACTGAAAATAATGAGTGCACAGGGCATTGGCAACTGAAACAGCATTTGTTTTGAAACACAATTCAAAAAATATAAACTGTATATATTTATATTTATATTTATATATATATATACGTTCAGTGCACAGCAATAATGAGTACACCCCTTTTGAAAAGTAACATTTTGAACAATATTTCAATAAACGCAAAAGATATCCAAGTTTAATATGTTGAACATAAAACTATAATGTGACTTACATACAACTTTTTTTTCAGTTTTGAGTATGTTAAGGTGGTGCAGAAATGAGTACACCCAAATGAAACTCTCTTAGAAAAGAAACATTTTAGTAATTGATCAAGCATTCAATCTCGGTCTCAAGAGTTTAAGGATTATTTACAGACTTATTTTTTATCAAACAGTAGGCTATAAAACCTACTTTTCCTGTGGTAAGCTTCACTGTTGTCGTATTAAACTTACTGTTTCCACATTTTGGAAATAACTTGTGGGTTTATTGAAATATTGTTCAAAATGTTACGTTTCAAAAGGGGTGTACTCATTATTGCTGTGCACTGAATACTTCAAATATTGCATGAGCTCTTCAGCGCGTATTTGGCCAATGAATAACGAAAAGGGTCTTTGTTGTTGTTGATGCACCTCTGAGATAAATAGTTCAACCAAAAAAACGCCTCCTTGTTTTTGCGAAAGGCAGAGATTTTTCTTATTTCTTCTCCTTTTTCTTTTACTTCTTCTGTTTCGTCCGTGGCTTGTCCTCTCACTTGTTTCTCTGCCCAAAGTGACCCCTCCGTTTTCTTCAGATAACGAAGGATGACTTGTGGCGAAAGTGGCCCTGAAATGAAAGACCCAGATTAAAAAAGAAAAAGAAAAAAAATGAACCAATGCCCTATGACCTTGAGATGGCCCAAAAACCTAGGACTAAAAACCCAGATTGAAAAGCGGACCAACTTTTAAAAGAGGACCTGAAATAAAAATAAAATAAAATAAAAAAAATAGTGGAGCAGTAGAAGTAACAGCAGCAGCCTACCCTTACCCAGACTGAAACACAGACTAAAGGCCCGTCCTTATCTTCAGCAGTAACCATAATACATAACTACAGCTAGAAATGCACTCAGAGAGTGAAGGCCTCCACCAAGGAAGCTGTTTGATCGAACATTTGACTATGTTACACCCTATTTTTTTAATAAGTATTTCTGTCTTCTTTTTGAGGAGTGTGGAGAAACTGGAATGTCAAAATTCGCCCTGTCAATTTGCGGTCACTAGGGGCATCTACATATACATATAGGGGCGTATACATTCAAAGAACTCTGATTTGCTGACATTAAAGGTGCACCGTCTAAGATTGTGGGCAGATGCTGCTCATTGAAACAATGCTGCCTATTTCCAAATTTGATAATTTCATGAATATTAATGAATAACAAACCAATTTTATTCTTTGCCATTCAGTGTTGGGGAGGTGATCTTTATGTTAAAAACAGACACATGCTGGACAAAATCACACACTTAGGTTGTAAAATAACTGGAACAGAAGTTAAAAGTATCAGGAAAATCTCTGATGAGTACACTACCAGCTTGGCATTAAAAATAGTAGATGATCCATCCCACCCCCTTTTCTTTGAATACTCCCTCCTCCCATCTGGACTTAGATACAGGTTACCCTTTTTTAAAACTAATAGAGGGTTAACATCCTTTGTGCCTAGAAGCATCCAACTGTTGAATAAGTTAAGTGCAGACAGAGTTAATGTGATAACTTTAATATACTGAATGTATATAGGATTTTTAATTTAATTTAATTATTTCTATTCTGCCCTTTTTATTTTCATTTGAATAGTTTGTTTGTTTTGTTTGTTTTTTAGTCTTGTCCTTGTATAATGTCGTAATTGTCTGTATGTTCAAGTGTTCCCAAAACGCAAAACAAATTCTCCCTGGGGCAATAAAGGTATATTCAATATTTATGAACAAAAATGATACGTTTTGCAGCTAAAAAGGCCTATTTCTGGAAATTCAAAACGGCAGACCATGGAGAAGATCCCCCTTTTTTCATGTATTTAAAATGCAATGTTCCCAGTCATAATGAATGCTTAGAATTTAATGGTGGTGGTAAGTATTTGTTAAAAAGGTAACCTTTATGGACAGCGTGAATTCTGGAAATGAACTACTAAAAATATTACACAGAGCACCTTTAATGTCAGCATGGCATCGTCTTTATAGTTAATATGCAAACGGCATCATTCACCACTTATAACGATTATTACAAAGTTAAAGTTGTAGTTGTCTTTATTGTTATCGTTGTAGTTGTAAATGGGCCCTCACGCTGTGGTTTTATAAATGACCAAAACAGTAATAGCAGAGTGGTAGTAGCAGTAGCAACAGCAGCAGCAGCAGCAGTTGAGGTAAGGAGAGGGCAGAGATATTTTATTTATCCCGAAATAAATTAAGGATTAACACTGTATTATCAATAATATATAACATCATAAAAGTTATATACGATGCTGCACATCAGCCCCACTGGACCTGCAACATGGAGTGCAGCATTTACTTTGGTCATCTCTTTACACTAATTCCCTTGAGGCACATACAGTAATCCCCTTTCATTACCACATGTACAGATAGCCAGGCACTTCAGTTCATCCTATGAATGCCACTGTGAATCATTTTCATAATGATCATGGACCTGAAAGATATTGAAAGACACCTACACTAGCAGGCTGTACTGTCCATTTGCAATGATCAAGAGTGTTGGGGGAAAAAAGCCATCCTTCTAAAAAAATGATTTTAGCTAGTTGACATACACTCGCCTCCAAAAGAGTTGTCGCCTACCCATCTGTTTGGAATAACAGCTAATAACCTGACTTTCAATTAATCACTTGGCTTCAGAAGTCACTCATATGAAAGCTACAACCCTCTCGAATGAAAATGAATGTACAAAAATACATTTCATGCACCAAAGAAAGATTGACCCTTTAATGACCACAGACAGGGCAGATTTTCACAAGACAAAAGTTTTGTCGCCTATCGAACATAATGTGAAAATGAGCAGATAAGTCACTTCAAAACACTTCAAATACGCAGATCGGGTGTCATACATCACTGAATCACTCTCAACTCTCCAGAAAATCAACTTTGGCCTTAGGCGTATGTTTAGGGTCATTGTAATCATGGAAAGCAACACAATGAAAATCAATGGAGTTCAATGAGAGATGGTGACATATTTGCTATTCGTAGAGCAATACATTTTTAACTTCATGATGTAATCAATGATAAAAGCCCTCACACACCAGCAGCATGCATGCAGCTCCACATAAGAGCTGTATCCCTCCCATGTTTGACTTTAGGCACCATGTATTTATTCCAAATTCTTCACCTTTAACACCAAATAAGTCTCTCCCACTGTCCTGTCTCAAAAAAGCCAGCCAAGAGTATGTCAGGCCTAATTCTGACAAAAATGAAGGCTAATGGGACTCATACTCTGAAGTCAAGATCCCAAGATCAACCATTTTAGAACTGATAGCATCAAAACTATATGGTGTTGGAGATGAAGAATATGAAAAAAGAGAAATGGTGCATAACGTGAAACATGGTACAGATACAGCTCTTATGAGGAGCTGCATGCATGCTGCAGGTGTTTTGAGGGCTTTTATCATTGATTACATCATGAAGTTAAACATGTATTGCTCTACGAATAGCGAAGATGTCACCATCTCTCATTGAACTCCATTGATTTTCATTGTTTTGCTTTCCATGATTACAATGACCCTAAACATACACCTAAGGCCAAAGTTGATTTTCTGGAGAGGTGAGAGTGATTCAGTGATTACGTATGACACCCAATCTGCGTATTTGAAGTTTTTTGAAGTGACTTATCTGCTCATTTTCACATTATGTTCGATAGGCGACGAAACTTTTGTCTTGTGAAAATCTGCCCTGTCTGTGTTCAATAAAGAGTCAATCTTTCGTTGGTGCATGAAATTTATTTTTGTACATACATTTTTATTCGGGAGGGTTGTAGCTTTCATATGAGTGACTTCTGAAGCCAAGTGATTAATTGAAAGTCAGGTTATTATCTGTTATTCCAAACAGATGGATAGGCGACAACTCTTTTGGAGGCGAGTGTACTGTATGATTCCTGCAGTTTCTAATATATATATAGGGGGTATTGCAACTCCAAGGAATTTACAATAGTTTTGAATTTATTCTTGTTCAGCCCATTATGTTGCTGCTTGTCTCTCTGCTGCCATATCTTACCTCATCAGCAGTGATGTAGTCGACTCCATCATCATGCCGGGGTGCTTTGTAACTACGAAGAAACACACAATGGGGTGAGAAGATGTGAGGAATTTAATTTGCCAAATGCATAGAAATGCTAATATACTAATATGCTGAAATTGAGGTTGTTATTTGAGCATAGCATGACAAACCACTGCTTTTATGATTATTTAGACGTAAAATGCACATACAACACACACACACACACACACACACACACACACACACACACACACACACACACACACACACACACACACACACACACACACACACACACACACACACACACACACACACACACTCGCATAGTGGGTACGCAGTTAGGGCATCAGACTTGTAGCCCAAAGGTTGTCGGCTCCTGAGCCGCCAGGTTGGTGGGGGGAGTAATTAACCAGTACTCTACCCCATCCTCCTCCATGACTGAGGTACCCTGAGGAACTGTCTTGCTGCACTGCTGCCACCATGGGTGAGGCATACAATGCAATTTCATTACATCACTTTACAGTACATTACACTTAAGCTGACAGTTTCATCCAAAGTCACTTAGTTATTATTATCCAGGGTATTGATTACAGCCTCTGGAGCAATGTGGGGCTGGGTGCCTTGCTGAAGGGTACGTCATCAGCCATGGATGGGTGGAGGTGTAGGGAGAATTATGGGTGGGATTCGAACCTGGAACCTTTTTTAATCATAAGACCACCTCCCTAACCACTAGACCACGACTGCCCAATTGCATTGTGTGCAGTAAGCGCCGTGTGCTGCGTCACAATGAATATGGGAGCTTCCCAGGTCGGCTTTCGCTGTCGCCGTCTCACATACACACACTCCTTTCTACCTCACACATATCAATAAACCACTATTCCTAGATGACCCCACACTCACTTGTCGTCGTCCTTCTTGCAGGAGATCTTTTTACAGACTTGGCAGAGACACACCAACACAAAAATGGCCGCTAGCGCTACGCCCACGATCTTCAGGACAATCGCCATGATGTTCAGGTCATCTGCAAGACACACACACACACGCGCGCACACACACACACACACACACACACACACACACACACACACACACACACACACACACACACACACACACACACACACACACACACACACACACACACACACACACACACACACGTGTAACGATTAGACTATTTTAAAGCAACACACTCCCCTTAGTTATAGTGATCAGGTCTTATGTTGAGTGTTTGTAGACACACACACACACACACACACACACACACACACACACACACACACACACACACACACACACACACACACACACACACACACACACACACACACACACACACACACACTTTTTAATATGCAAGGAACACATATGCATACACACACACACACACACACACACACACACACTTTTCAATATGCAAGGAATACACATGCAGGCACATACACACAGACAGACAAGAGTTGTGTAAAACACACTCACAGACTTCCATGAGCTGAGCTCTGCACTTGGCCTGGCCCGCTTCATTCTTGGCCATGCAGTAGTAGTCCCCTGCATCGGCCTTCTGCAGCACGTCGAACTTCTGTACAACACATAAAAACAACAACATTTTTTTTATAGCGTTGCGAAAGGTTCTTTTCATCTCGGGATGATTCAGTAGCGCTGAGTCGTTGCAGAGTGTTGAAGAATTGACTTAAGTGAGTGATTCTGAAATGTAATTCAATCTGACACTGAATAGGGACCACTGTATATGATTTTTTTTTTAAAGAAAAGAAAAAGAAAAAAACCCAAGCATTCCACTTTTGATAAACGCATGAGAGATCTAAATTTACGAATAGCTTCATGGTAAGAGGTCTGTTTGTTGGGTGCTTAGAGTAGCATTGCACCCCCAATTTGAACAAAATTCCATGGCTATAAATCTAAAAAAAAAAAAAGCCCTAATGCCCTTTCTTGCCCTTTTCACCCGCACATGGTCATCCTAACCAGCCCAATTGGGCGGGAAACCGCCCAATCTGGCAACACAGCTTACCAGGGTTCCTAAGTCCTTGTTAACCGTGTAGGAGGAGTTGAGGAACCGCGGACTGGCCTTGGGGTCCTCTGGGAGCTCCTCGTCGTTGCGGTACCACTGGTATTGGGACGCGGGGAACCCCTCGTTCTCCAGACAGCGCAGTTCAACTGAGGAACCCACCGTGGCAGAGTCCGGTACCGTGCAGCGTGGGACCTCTGGTTTCACTGGGGGAAGAAGGAGAGCATGGAAAACTTTAGTTTATTTCGTAAAATTATTAGGGATGTACTGAATCCTGATTTTTAAAGTTCTGACGAATACCGTATCCACTGCTTAAAGGGGTATGCCACTATTTTGGGGCTTAATACAGTTAAAATCGTTGGCTGGGGTTTATAAAGGTGGTAAAGTGTCTTATTTTTCATGTTAAGCGTTGTCTTGCTTTAAGATAAGTTAAAAGAGGGAATATGTCGCTAAGCTAGTGAAAGTCAATGTATCCGTGTAGCATTGTAGCACGCTACACGGATCCATTTCGAAATGGAATACCGAAAACCGAACCCTGTCAACTAGGCCAAATCCCAATTTTGGATTCGGTACATCCCAAGTAGGGCTGGGCGGTTCTGGAAAAAATGTGCATCACGGTTTTCTTGATGAAAATTGATATCACAGTTCTCTGCACAGTTTTCCCCTACATCTCAATGTTTCTGAAGAAAAGACTGAAATTTAATTAAAAAATGAGAGAAAATAAATATTGAATTTAAATTAATCTCCATTTCAATTTTAATCATTGTTTTGGAATAAAAACAAAAAAAACCAAACCTTCTCTCATCAAAAAGTGAACCTTGTGTAAGTGAATCCGTTATCACGGTTTTTTAACGGTATACCGCCCAGCCCTAATCCCTAGTATAAATTATGCTCACAATCTGTGTCCAGGGATAGAAATTAGCACCAGCCAGCACAGCTGTCAAAAGCTGGAAAAACCTAGACCTCTCTAGCACATTTGTGACAGAGAGTAATAATTTACGATCGAGTGTCTGGAGAATTTCAGGATATATTTTTCAGTAGCTGTTGAATGTTGATATTTTGTGACTATCCTTCCCTGTACTGTCTTCTTCTTAATCATGACTCATAACCAAAGACACTTGATGGGAAGAGGAATTTCGCAGTGCCTGGTTGTACTACACACCCATTTATAGCCCAAGTAAACTGTCTTCAGATTAATAGTCTTTGATCGTAACCTTGGTAACTGTTTAACACAATGACATTGGCATCACAATCCAATATACAGTTAGCTTTGCCGAAAGGGGGTTCATGTGCATCCTAATGCGCTGCACTGATGTATTAGGCTATATCTCTTTCACACCTCAGTTTCCTGCCTTGAGGTGGTAGCACAGGCTCAGAGTCTGGGCCCACATCAAGAGACTGGGGAACAGATTTATGCATCAGTTAGTCAGAGGGCTGAATACAGAACACTTCCTCCTCACTCTGCCCTCAGGACCTCCAGATGCAAATGCACGCACGCACGCACGCGTGCACGCACGCACACACACGCACTCTCCCCTCTTCCGCTCTACTGCACTCCACACACTCACTCGCACACTTTCTCTGCTCAGCTCATTTGAACTTTACACACACACATGGATGCACACACAATACCCCTTTCTCGACCCCCTGCCCCGCACTACAATCCAGCCACCTGCACATGAATGCAACCACTACCTCAGCCCCTGACTCACTCATCACCCCTGACTCACGGCACAACAAGGCTCCTGTGGTCTAAAGGCGTCACAGTGAGCTTGTAAAACAATAGGCAAGTGTGCCTTGGAAAGAACAATTTTATGCACTACCTATGTACAGTAATTGTCAGTTGTGTCACTGTTTGCGTACTTGTACACATATGTACAGTGTTGTATTGTGTTGCTCACTGGCATGTGGGGTGGTTAGGGTGTCACACAGTGTGCATGCATGTGTGTGTGTGTGTGTGTGTGTGTGTGTGTGTGTGTGTGTGTGTGTGTGTGTGTGTGTGTGTGTGTGTGTGTGTGTGTGTGTGTGTGCACGTACGTGCGTCCAGGGCCAGCTTAAGATGGCCTGGGGCCCCTAGGCAACAGGGTGCTGTGCCCCCCCCCCACCCCACCCCCCGAAGGCAAATTTTGCAACAAATTTACATAGACAGTGTCATAATTATGAGCTAGGAATTAAGGATAACATGTCTACCAAACTGTACTCAACACGACAGATGGAATTTTCAATATTGCATCTCGTCACAATTCTGCAATTTTTCAGTTTTGGCCAGTCAGGGGCCCCCTGTGTGGTGACAGTGTGTCAGACACTAGGGTGGGTGGGGTGGTGAGTATCAGTGGGGAGTCAGTCACGAGGAAGAGATGGAGGAAGAGAAGAGTCATCCGCTTTCTTCATCAGAGGAAAATAGAGGACAGAAGCACAGAGGGAGCCCTATTGCTTTACAGAGGCAAAGTGCAGTAACTACGGCAACAGCGAAACTGAGAAAAATGCCTTCAAAGCCTTGGTATTATTAATAATAATAATACCTTCGTTTTATATAGTGCCTTTCAAAACACCCAAGGACGCTTTACATAATATCAGTGTAAATGTGTGTAGGTGTGTGTTTGTGGACACTAGAAGTCACAGGCCTCCAAAAAAATATGGGTTTTAAGGTGTTGTTATTAGGTTAGACAATGTAGTCACCACAAATTTCACATAGCAATATAAACAGGACATATTTGTAGAATAAGGATTTGTCTCAAGATATAGGAGGTGTAATGAAGAAGATTTTCAGTCTAAACTCCATTTTGACAACATGTGTAGCTGCGGCACGCTACCTTTGTAGGGCAGTCTAACTCTTGGCCCTCAGTGAGTCTTATTGCTGAG
>NC_085865.1:48962494-48972494 GCF_034702125.1 Engraulis encrasicolus
GCACTGCACACAAAATGTCAACATTCTACCAGTTCAGACATAAACACATTGACAATGTAGCAGTACAGAAAGCCAACACATCAACAGTCCATCAACAAAGTGTCAACATTCTACCACCAACTGCAAAACAGACAAACTATCAACATTCTACCAGTCAGACAACGCATCAACACTCCACACATAATAATGACAACTTCCTGGTAGAGATAACAACATAACAACACACAAGAACAGCAACTGTCCCTGGGGAGATGTTAGTTCCAGTAACATCCTCCTGTCATTTAGAGACGACATCCTTTCATTTGCTGTGTAAAGTGTGGGAACGTGAAGAGACCCGAACGTAATTAAGGTCATGATGTAAACAAGACGGGGTCATCGAGTTAATGAACGAACACATAAACACACACACATCAAGTTAACGAACGAACACACAGAGACACAGACACACACACACACACACACACACACACACACACACACACACACACACACACACACACACACACACACACACACACACACACACACACCCCAGGACCTATATGTCCTATGTGCTGATGAGAGGTAGTCCTAGGCCTATGTGTAATATGTAGGCTATTTAAAATCAAACCATAGTGACCTGATGGCAATGTAAGTTACTGTATGTCCTAAGCTATAGCAGGGATGTCAAACTCAAATACACAGGAGGCCAAATTGAAAATCTGGGATGAAGTAACGGGCCAAACACATTTTTTTTAATGGGCTCAATTGTGCATGCATCACCCCCCTTGATACATAAATCATGTTACTATATTGTAAATTCATGTACAAGTAGGTTAGTTGTGTGTGTGTGAGAGAGAGAGAGAGAGAGAGAGAGAGAGAGAGAGAGAGAGAGAGAGAGAGAGAGAGAGATTATTGTCAATGTCTTATTAAAAATGTTTTTAGTTAAACTGCACATTGGAGACTGATCAAACGCAATTTCAAACTTCTGTGCTAACCCTGTTACATAGATTTTTGACAATAAAGTACTCTTGACTTGACTTGATATTAATGGTGTGTGTGGGCCAATTGCAATACATATTTGAAATGAAATGATCTCGCGGGCCGGTCCGGGCCGGGCCTGAGTTGATATCCTGGTCCTATAGTGTAGGCTACATCCTGTCCAGCTGTGGCACTGGTCCTCTAACGAGGCGATGCTGCTTGTCAACCGGCACTATGGGAACCCTCATTATGCATGACAATGCTTTATTGTACACAGAAGAATAGGGCACATTCCACTGTGATTAAGAACCTTGTCTATTATACTAACTAAAGCAATGCAATTCAACAAATATAGTTTGGCCAATAACAGAACCTCCCCCCAGAATGAGTTAAGTCCAACAGTTTTTTTCCCCCTATCCCGCCACCCAATATCCCTTCCCAATTCTGACGTCCTGTACGCACACCCACTGAGGCTCCACACACACACACACACACACTCCGACCCCGCACACAGCCACCCCCCGGTCTGACCCGCTTCCGTTCGTGTCAGTCAAGCAACTCTGCTGACGTCATACATAGCACACCCATCTGACTTTCAGACAGACAAACACACACCACACATAAATCACAGTGAAACAGTTTCATGGACCACTCCGAACACACACACACACACACACACACAGTCTCACAGAGACACCCCCCACCCCGCAACGCACGCACGCACGCGCGCACACGCACACGCACACACACACACACACACACAGACACCCCACATGGAGCAGTGAGAAACAGGCCTGACGCCTCTCCAAATTAGACAGGCTTGAGACCCTCAAGTGGGACAGTTTAAAAACAGAACAAAGGAGGAGTGAAACAGAAACAGACAGAGAGAGAAGCCATGGGGGAGGGAGAACAGAGAAAGAGAGATGTCATGTAAAGAAAGAAAGAAAGAAAGAAAGAAAGAAAGTGTGAATAAATTCACTGTATCACCTTATCAAATTCAACCTGAAAGAAAACACACACAGGAGACAGAGGTAGATTTTAACATTCTGCAGCAGAATGGGGGTCCTGTCCATCACAGAGATGTTACAGCAATGACACAAGCCCCGGTCTGCTAACAGTGGTCTCATGCTTTTATTTGCCCCTAACACTAACGGAATCTTTAGCTTAACCAAGTAAGGTCATAATTCAGCTGACAGAAAGGAGAAACAGAACCAAATAAGGTCATAGTTCAGTTGACAAAAAGGAGAAACAGACAAGACAATAGTTCAGAGAAGTGGTAACTTATCTGAGACAACCGTTGAGGAGATGGCCTATCTTCTCCAACATATGTCACATACATTACAGCAAGAGCTCACACAGGAACAGAATTCACACAGGGTTTAACCAAACAGAGTTTAACTAGAAACACAGCAAACAAAAGTCCAAACTACAAGTTATACTTTTATATTTTCAATAATACATATATAAATGCAGAGAATTTCTTAACAGAAAGAAAGAAAGAAAGAAAGAAAGAAAGAAAGAAAGAAAGAAACGGAAAAAGGAATGAGGCCAGAGGGGAGCGAGAACTAGAGAGAGATGGAGAGGGGGAGAGAGAGAAGACGAAGAAGAAGAAGACGAAGAAGACGAAGAAGAAGACGAAGAAGAAGAAGAGAACTCTGGAGTGGAAAAGGACAGAGAGAAGGAAAGGCATAAAGAAAGGGAAGTTAAAGAGCATGTGGGTTGATGGAGGGCTCCGGTGAAAAGGGGGACGGGGGATATGGAGGAAGAAGTCTCGGTTCGTCGTCTCAGCTGGCGTGCGTTGTGTTTGTGCCTTTATCCTCTCGGGGAGTCTGAAGTGGCCTGACAGACCTCTCTCTCTCTCTCTCTCTCTCTCTCTCTCTCCCCCTCTTTTTTTTCTTTCCCTCTATCTCCCTCTTTCTTTCTCTTCCATTCCCTCTCTCTTTCTCTCTCTTCCACGCTCTCCCCCTCTCTCTCTTCCTCCTCCCTCTCTCTTTCTCTCTCTTCCACTACCACTCTCTTCCTCCTCCTCCTCTCTCTCTCTCTCTCTCTCTCTCTCTCTCTCTCTCTCTCTCTCTCTCTCTCTCTCTCTCTCTCTACGTCTCTCTCTCTCTACCTCTCTCTCTCTCTTTCTCTCTCTCTCTGTACGTCTCTCTCTCCTTTGCAAGAAAGTCTTGGCAGCACACTGCACCGCACTGTTTCAGACTGGTCCACTGGTTTGAGACACACACAGCTCAGTATTCAAGACGACACAACATGAAACAAGCTGTGGGCCGACAGGGGACTCTGTCACAGAGAGTGCGAGGACCCACTGCTTGGAGTCTTGTGTACGAGTGCGTCACGGACAGACACACACACGCACGCACACACGGGTGCACGCACGCACACACACACGTGCGCACACACACACACAGTTTCATAATAAAGACCCTTTTGTAAACCACCTGTACAAGTAAAGGTTAGCAGGCCAAAGAAAGAGTTGTGCGTAGGCGTACTTGTGCTGTACATGCACGCATGCACACACACACACACACACACACACACACACACAAATACAGTTTCCAACCTGTCAGGCTAAGAGTGCCGACAGGACAACTTGTTGGAGGGGTTCTGCGTGTCATCATCTCCCCACCGGAGCAATTAGTGCTACACACACTCACACACACACACACACACACACACACACACACACTCACACACACACACACACACACACACACACACACGCAGAATGGAAAACTGCTGGGGCCGTACGCCCATCCCCAGAGTGCTAGAGATTTACTGCGTCTAAAAAAAGCCTTTCCCAAGCATTCCTCCACTGCCTTAAGAGGAGGGGGGACATGTCCTCTGAGCTCTCTCTCTCTCTCTCTCTCTCTCACACACACACACACACACACACACACTGAAAAAGACACATACACAAACACATAACACACTGCCAAGTCTCCGCTGAACTGTCAAACAAGTTCAAGAATAGCCCTGTTATCGTCAATCCTCCTCCGAGTTTAACTCGCTTGTCTCCAAATGCGCACTTCCTACTCTCTTGTCTGTCGTTTGTTGTCAGTTTGGGACAGTGGCATTCCTGATCATATGATCTGTACTTCTGACAGGATCACTCCCAATGACCTTGGCTATGACAGAGGTTCCGCTATCGGTAGGATAGTGTAACGCACATATTGACACACACACAATCGGAGCTCCGGGGTGGTGATGTGTGCGTTGGGTTGCATATAGGAGCTTCATGTGAGGTGCAGTCCATGTTGCAAGGCGAGACGCCAAGCGGACTGCCAGTGCCTGCCCTGTCGGTGTAAACGGATATGTAGCCCGCTCTGGCAGGCATGAAGCCGCGTATCTGTAACACATGCCGTCGTATTGTAGCTGCATAAGCATTTGTAGTCTGCTCATAATCTGCACAATAGCCCTGCAAAACTAATAATCTCTCTTCTCACTGCACGGACAGGACGGGATAACGGGATAACCTCTTTTGAACAAAAAACAACACACACTCCGAATAATCCACCAAACACTGTCAAGCACGTGCATTGAAGTGACCCCTTCGGATTTTTTTGTGTAGCACTGCGCTCGAGACAACAACAATTTCAGGGGAAGTTGCAGTTTTGAAGCAGAGCGAATTGAAATCAAATCAGCTGATATAATCTAATCACATAAACCAGGTGAGCCTCCACTGCTTTGCATTGTAAACGGAGAACAAAACAACACCTAAATCCGTTCAAATTCGCCAGTTCTTCCCTGTGGAAATTACCTCAGCATTGACAATTGGCTAATATTTCAAAACGTGTCAATCTGGCTAATTGTTCACTCCGAACCCCAATTCACAGCCAACGCCAATTCCGCGGGGCAGTTCGGACGCTGTGGTTAAACGGAGCTACAACCGAGCTAGCGCGCTAATGTTTGCCATAATAACAAGCAAAAGAAATATAACACCTGGGCTGAAGGATGATATCGATATTCAGCATAACATCCGAACAAATATGCGGTCATATAAATCATAAATCATAGAGCGCGTAGATGACAGACAGTGGGACTTACTGATAGCGAAGCAGAAGAGGAGAAACACACTGTGCAGTGTTTGCGCCATCTTGAAGCTGGTTGTGGAGTGGTCCAGCACACACAAGAGCCGCTGGATGCTGCTCGCTGACAGGTTTCCATAGCTACAAGGACAATTTAGCGGAAAAAAGGTACCATCTAAACCGGAAATGTTTCAAGGCGGTGCGAGAGGCATTTTGCTGATGATGCTTGCTATATTTTCAGTCGGGCAACATTTGTTTGGAACGTTGGGATGATGTACAGGTCTAATTCTAATCGAAAATATTATTTGATGTTAATATCTAAACATCTAATTGTAGACTAACCTTTAAAGGACATACACTATTAACAAACTTTTAATATGCATATATGATGAGGCGATGAGACAAATAATTGCACTTCTATAATACTCATGAAGGTGTGTGATACGTCATCAAACAATCACGGAATACAGTAAAGGAATAATTCAACGGCAGAGAGATATCTAGTGGGTAATGTAGTGAATGTAGTTTGTCTGTTGGCCACAAGGTGTCAGCGTGTGCTCAGGATCCAGCCCATTCGAATAAGGGGATGACATCATCTTTTGCACTATTGGAAAAAAAAGGGTTCAGGCACATGAAGCGTTTGACAGTTGTCAGAGTTGAATATGGGAAAATTGCAAAGAGGCTCAGTGAGATATGCTGTCAGGCTCACTTCAATAGGGTCTTTTGTGGAATAGGCTACTCGAGGAATGTGGAGTCAATGATAATTATAGTCTACATCGTGTGTATAGGCCCCTGAGAGAAATTCTTAACTGGCTCTGCATACATTTACACCATACATGTATACTTTCACCCACCCACCCATCCATCCATCCATCCATCCATCCATCCTTCCATCCGCCCGTCCCTCTGTCTGTCTGTACAATCATCTATCCAGCTGCATGTGATTCTTGGGTTCTGTGGATCTGGATGTGTGACTCTGAGTATATGCACTGTCGTGCATACATTTCTATGGGTAAGTGAAATAGGACGGCATGCATATGTGTGGCTGTGTGTTACATGTGCATGTGGTGTGCTTGTATCAATTTGTGCTGTGAATATGTGGCTGTAACTGGTGTATCCACCGTTTTTGACTTTTGCATTTTTATTATTGGAAGTGACTGTTCTGAAGTCCTCTATGTGTGAATTAATGCCATTCAAATATTTGCGAGCATACTTTTAAACCAATATAGGCCTACAATAAAATGCATTTTGCAATGCAATGCAATGGAATGCCCAATGCAAAAATGTCAATTTCCCAAAATGTCCCAAAATGGATATACACCATTTTGCAAAGAAACTCTTCATTTGCAGTTACTGTCTGTGGATCTGTCTGTGTATTAGTTCTGTGCCTCTGACAACATACAACATAATGTTTATATGTGATGTGCTGCGATTGAATTGAAGTGATTGAAGGGTCTTAATCAGGCCTGCCATCGTTAATCACTCCTCAGGTGAGAGAAATGGGGTCATAGAGTCATTAAAGCAGCACAGCACACACCTGCAACACTATTCACCCACCCAGGCAGTCAGAAGACACATACTCACACACACGCACGCACGCACGCACAAGTGCACTTGCACACACACAGACACAGACACACACACACACACACACACACACACACACACACACACACACACACACACACACACACACACACACACACACACACACACACACACACACACACACACACACACACACACAAACAAACACACACACCCACACACACGCACGCACGCACGCACGCACGCACGCACGCACGCACAGACATGTGCAGATGTACACACGCACGCACGCACACACACACACACACACACACACACACACACACACACACACACACACACACACACACACACACACACTTCTGGTTACTACTAGCACAATCCAGAGCAACATGGTATAGTCAGACTCTATAACATTAACACACGAGAACAGAATAACACAAAATAAAAAAGCAATGAACTATAAAACAAATGAACATAGGTACAGATAACTGAACCAAGGGCACCAATGAGGCCAGAGAGGGGTCGACTTGTAGGGCAGTCATGGGTAAGCGGTTAGGGTGTCAGACTTGTAGCCCAAAGGTTACAGGTTCTACTGCTGACCCGCCAGGTTGTTGGGATATAGTGTTGCAAAACCATACAAATAATAAGTCAAAAGTGTGAATAGTATTACCTTGAACAATCACTAACAGACTCCGCGGGTGAGTTCTCCGTCACCATTCTCAACTGTTGGCTGATTGGCAGAACAGTGAGCGAACCGAGCTAGGAGAGTTTCGCCAGACTATGTGCGGGGCCAAAGTCTTTGGGTGGAAGTACATAGGATAGCGTCGCCAGGCCATCAGGGAGATTTCCTATGGACCTTGTTCCTCCTCGTGCTGCGATATTTTCCCCTGGGGGGCCGACTGGGGGCTCAGTGAAGGGCATTCTTCCAGGCCTGCGTCTCCTAATTGAATTGCTTAGTGTGTGTGTGTGTGTGTGTGTGTGTGTGTGTGTGTGTGTGTGTGTGTGTGTGTGTGTGTGTGTGTGTGTGTGTATGCGTGTTTGTATGTACCGTATGTGTGTGGGGAGAGAGAGACAGGGAAAGAGAGAGACGTGTGTGTGTGTGTGTGTGTGTGTGTGTGTGTGTGTGTGTGTGTGTGTGTGTGTGTGTGTGTGTGTGTGTGTGCATGTGTGCATGTGTGTGTTTGCGTGTGTGCATGTGTGCATGTGTGTGTTTGCGTGTGTGTGTGTGAGTGAGAGAGTGTTGGGTGGTGGGGAGCTGACTCTGCAGTATTTTCATTGTGAGGACTCAGAATTAGCATTGAATCGCTCAAAGACCCCCCCCACCCCCCATGAAATATAAATAAACATGATGGCGCCCATCACACACACACGGCTACATCAACACTCACACATACACTCACACATACACACACACGGCTACACCAACACTGAACACACACACACACACACACACACACACACACACACACACACACACACACACACACACACACACACACACACACACACACACACACACACACACGGCTACATCAACACTCACACATGCAGACACACGACTACACCACACTCACACATACACACACAAACACATGCACATACAGACACACACACACACAAACAGAATTGGGTCCTCATTACACTGTATGTATTGGTTTGGGGGACCGTTGCAGATGACTCTCTCCTGGGCCTGGCCAAAGCTGTCAGCAGCCCTGCCCTGCCCTGCCCTGCCCTGCTATCGATACCTCTGCCTCGACGGCAGTCAGGAACCAGGCAGTGACACTGGGCCGGGTCCGGGCCGTGTCAGGGCCGTATCTGGGCTGGAGGCGCAAGGACGGCGTCTTCTCTCCTCGCCCTCTCTATATGCTAATGCAGCCTTGCCTCTGAGAACCAAGTGACTGAAATCTTAAGAATGTTGAAATCTCTCTTTCTCTCTCTCTCTCTCTCTCTGTCTCTCTATCACACACACACACACACACACACACACACAAAACACTCATTCTCTCTCATACAGACAGAGAGAGAGAGATATAAAGAGAGAGAGAGAGAGAGAGAGAGAGAGAGAGAGAGAGAGAGAGAGAGAGAGAGAGAGAGACAGAGAGAGCGAGAGAGAGGGAGAGAGAGGGAGGGAGAGAGAGCCTTTTCTCCTGTCATGCCTCTGAAGTTACGACTGTGTCTATTCTTTCTCATCAGTCACTCATCATAAGCTGTCTGTTGTCAGCAGTATGAATTTGAGGCAGATGACGTGTGTGGTGTCTATCGTGTTGTAATACGTGTCAGAAATGACTGTATCCGTCCACTTCACCACTCACTCACTGCAACAGGGCTGGACTGGCCATCTGGCATAGCGGGCACTTCCCAGTGGGCCCTGCACCCTCGTGGGCCCCTATTTTCAGAAATGTTACAAAAAATAGGGCCCCACGTGGGTGCGGGGCCCACCGTTGAGTCTGTTTTATTTTATAATACTAAAGGGGTTCGTTGGCAGGCTTATGATGAGGTCAAGGGGGCGTTGGGAGGGGGGGGGCGGTAATGATGAGGCCCAGGGGGCATTTATTAAAAAAGGGCCGAGAACCACTGCTCTAGACTAGGGGTGACAAACTAAAATAACATGATGATCCAGTATACCCAAAACATTGTGGACATCTTGTCATCAGGCCCAGGGTCCCATGGAATCCTAATCTGTCCCTGTCCACAGTACCCGTACCCCTCTCATCACCATCTTCAGTGGTTCTCAACATTTTTTGTAGAAACGCCCCCTTGACCTCCTCACAAGCCTCCCAACGCCCCCTTGACATCATCATATGACTGACAATGCCCCCCCTTAGTATTAAAAAATTAAATGGACTAATGCCCCCCCAATGGCAACTAAGCACCGCCCCCTCTCAGCTGTATTCTTCTCAACGCCCCCCGAGAGCTCTCCAACCATTGCCCCCTGGGGGGCTGTACCACCCCCGTTGAGAAACACTATTCCACACCGTGGTGGAAGATGTTCCTTCAGATCTGAGCTGCTGAAAGTGGCATCCTCCCTCCTGCTGCTTCCTGACTCCATCCCTGCGCATTAGTGGCATGGTGCCGTACGTGTGTGCTACTGTATATCTGAGAGACTCTGTGGGGCCATTAGGCAGTGTGTGTGTGTGTGTGTGTGTGTGTGTGTGTGTGTGTGTGTGTGTGTGTGTGTGTGCATGTGCATGCGTGCATGTGTGTGTGTGTGTGTGAGTGTGAGAGTGAGAGAGAGAGAGCGAGAGAGAGCGAGAGAGAGAGAGCATGTGTGTGTGCGTGCGTGCGTGCGTGCGTGCGTGCATGCGTGCGTGCGTGCCTGCATGTGTGCCTCTGTGCGTGCGTGCGTGCATGCGTGCGTGTGTGTGAGCTCATGCTCACGCGTGTGAGACAGACAGAGACTTTGTGTCTGGGCCCCACTGTGTGTGTGCCTGAGGAAGTGCCGTCTGTATGTCTGTCCCTCC
>NC_085865.1:48979994-48984994 GCF_034702125.1 Engraulis encrasicolus
AATTCTAAGTATTCATTATGACTGGAAAAATTGCATCTTTCATACATTAAAAAGGGGATCTTCTCCATGGTCCGCCATTTTGAATTTCCAGAAATAGCCATTTTTAGCTGCAAAAATTCCTCTACTTGGACCATACTAGAAAATATTTGTTTATTACTTAGTAAACTTTCATGTAAAGATCAAATTTGCCAATACGCAGCCCAGTTAAAATGAGCAGCATAGTTGCAGTACCTTTTTTGACCATTTCCTGCACAGTGTACCTTTAAGTAAGAAAATAAGTAAGTGGCCTGGGTTAAAGATAAATATAGACCTATCTGTCTGCGCCGATGTCCGTATCGACCACAATGTAGTCAACATCAGTAGCCTATTTCTATATTTCCATTGGTCTCATTCGTGGTGGTGTGCTGCTCGCTCTCATAGGTTTGTAGTGAGAGACTCACTAATAACATCTGTTGCCTTGGATTATTGTTGACTGGATAACACTGATAAATGTGGGCACGGAGATGTGAAGTCAAATTAATTCAGGTACTTGGAAAACGTCAGCGAAATCATCGGAAGATGAAGGTAGGGAACTGCAACATTGCACGATTATGAATAGTGATCATGTTGGCTCATGCCAAAATTTGTTAGCGACTTGTCACCTTAGCAAACAAGCTTGTTTACCTGTGGTTCATGCGATGGGATGTCTTGTCTGCCTTCATATTTGTTCTGTCCCACCCAAACACGTATTCTTGCTTCATTGGGTTGAGCAAATAAGCTCCTAATCAGCCATTCAAGGCCCAAATGTTTAATTCACTACTATCATATAACAGCATTAGAATAAAGGAAGAACTTTGCTACCATTCGCGTGACGTCACCCGCTGTTGGCTGGAAACGTTAACAGAAACGTTACATGTTTGTGCTTTATTTTTTTATTGACGGCTCAAATTTCAGACTTCAACAAAAATATGTTTGCTGGCTTATCTTACTGGTGTTATAGACACCTATATTAGGTGACTGCTTCATTTTATCTTTAAAGGTTAGGTAATGATTTGCTTTGCCTGTCAGTATAATGTGTTTTTTTTTGCAGGTAAAGCTCTTTGGAGAAAATTAGATGAAATATGCAGCGAGGTCTGTCTGGCAATGCAGGTGAGAAAAGTGCATTCTGGGAAACTTGAATGTTGACACAACCGAAAGTTAGGCATCATTTCAGAGCACGAAGTCTACACATTCAAAGTGTAACTGTGGAGTAATGTCATAGATTTATGACTGATGATGACCCAATAGTATTGAGCAAGGAGCATATGGCACGTAATGGTGAGCTGGCTGACACACTTCATAGGGCAGCTGGCTGCTGTGACCTAATTATTAGGGAGTTCATCCTCAAAGGGGGTGGCTTTTGAGGGAGTGATGACGCAGCTCGCATAGCTGGGAGAGCACAACAATGAGAAAGATGGCGCTGATTGGTCAGAGCGTTGGCCTATAGGCACAGGCACGGTTTGAAAGATAACGGGTTGTTCTCATCAACAATCTTCGGATGTACTATTCATCGGGGCTAGACTAAATTACACATCCAATCTCACATTTAGGCTGGTTTATCAGGCTAGGTATTGGGTAGAATCTCTCGGATGAAGGCCTGGTAAATGCATTGCCAGAGTCTGGTTTTGATTTTTGGATTAGCTGTCACTATTAAAAGACCCCAAAATACTGAAGAAGATGCAAAGCACATTGACTTGAGACCGGGGGTGTGGACTGAAGATAGATGCCTTTATTCCTCCAGTCGTGGATGACTGGATCATTCCTCTAGGCCCAACCTATTCAAATTTGGGGCCCACTTTACATTTTCACAACTGTTTGGGGCCCACCTGTGACCCAATAAAATATACAACTCAAATAAACAGTCAACAGCGACACACACACACAAACATTTCTTTGATATTTAGAAAATGATTTCAAGGCCCACTTGTGTAACTTTCAAGACCCACCTGAAGAATCACTGCTCTAGGCATACCTTACCTTAGTGTTTCCCAATTGGGGGTACGTGTACCACTAGGGGTACGCGAGCACACCTCAGGGGGTACGTGGAAAAAATGTAATAATAACAAATACATGGAGTGTAGTCACATTGGTATAGAGGAACAGATATAGAGCACGAGTGAGGGGGATACTCATCATAGGTCAACATTTCTTAGGGGGTACGCAAGACTAAAAAGGTTGGGAAACACTGACTTACCTGACACCATCACAGCACTCCTTCACAGTTGGGTTTCTCAGATAATTGGATTCTCAGATAAAGATGTGATAGAATGATGGAAACCATAGCAACCAACTCAGTCACCACCTCAGCCTACACCAGTGGTTTTCAAGGGGGGGCTGAGGACCCCTGGGGGGCTGTCGTGAAGGGGTGCTAGGGGGACTGTAGCAGGTTGGCAGGAAAAGTTTTGCAAAACAACATTAATAACGGAATAAATAATAACCAAAATACACCAAAAAAAAAAAAATGCAAAACAACATTCCCAATAGTTAAAGTGGTGGTTCGCTATTTTAGACATTAAGCCCGGTTTGTGTGACTTCTGGGGTGAAGTAGAGATGTTCTCATCACAATTTTAACATTTGGTGCTGAACGGAGCATTTGGGTGTCCAAGACTGAAGCCCCCCCACCTTTACATTGACTCCAATGGAGCACTCAAGCAATCGATCATAAAATGGCATTAAACTTTCGTTCGAAAAGACATGGAACTCACCATGTGGTCAGTGGTAGACAGCGATAAATTGACCCGAAAATTGCAGCGAAATATGCCTTCTAACTGTTGTTTGGCATTTGGCAGACCTATTTTCCCCAGATGCCGTTGAATAGCAGTAGACATCCAGCCAGTAGGTAGCGATAGTGTGTTGTTTGTGTAGACATCAAGGAGCGAGGTAGAACGGCTGTCTTTGGGTCTTTCTCAAATGCAAGGCCAGTGTCCTTCCAAGTGTATCAGCCTAATTAGTCACGCCCAGTGATTGGATACTTTTTGGTGAACTCTACAGAATATCCAATCACTGGGTATGACTAATAAAGGGTATCCAATCACTGGGCGTGACTAATTAGGCTGATACACTTGGAAGGACACTGGCCTTGCATTTGAAAAAGACCCTTTGAGCGGGACTGGCTACAAAAACTACAGCTTGCATACAAACCATAGATAGTAACGTAAACAAACACACCCCCATTTCCGGTGGCGCTAGTCAAACCAATACAATCAATGAAGACGGACAATAATGACAATATATCTTCTCTGGAAGTGTATTTCGCGGTGATTTTCGAGCCAACGTATCGCTGCCCACCTCTGACCACTCGGTGAGTTTCATGTCTCTGCAAACAAAAGTTTAATGCCATTTTATGATCGATTGCTTGAATGCTTCATTGGAGTCAATGTAAAGGTGGGGGGTGGGGGGGGGGGTGGGGGGGCTGCAGTCTTGAATACCCAAATGCTCCGTTCAGCACCAAATGTCAAAATTGTGATGAGAACATCACTTCACCCCAGAAGTCACTCAAACAGGGCTTAATGTCTAAAATAGCGAACCACCACTTTAAGAACAACATTATCATAATCTCTTCTATTTCTGAATATTAGTAATATTATCTGTATTATTTTATGTATCCCATTGGGGCACTGACTCACAGATACTATGGTTGTGGAAGGGCATGCACAAAGAAATGATGTGGCATGACCCTTGCAAGGGGGGGAATTGGCTGCAATCTACCGGTATGTGGGGCGGCCTCGTCATGGTAAAGTTTGGGAACTCCTGGCCTACACTCACTTTTTGCTGGAGGTTGCCAGAGCTACCAGAAGGTGCAGATTAACAACTCAGAAAAGAAGGGAGTCACTGGAGCATCGTCAGATGTGGAGGTTTCCTTGTTTTATTGGACTGGGTCTAGACTTGGTCTCAACTAGTTCTGGTCTTGGACTCGTAAAAGCCCATCTGGGGAACTCCCATTGTCATTGTGAAACAGCACTCCACAGCACACAGTGCTCACTGCACACAACGACATTGAATTTATGCCTCACCCGTGCAGTGTCGCCCCAAGGGAGCAGTGCGGTGGGACTGTATCTTGCTCGGGGTACGTAAGTCATGGAGGAGGATGGGGGAGAGAACTGGGTAATTACTCCCCCCACCAACCTGGCGGGTTGGGAGTCGAACCGGCAACTTTTGGGCTACAAGTCTGATGCCCTAACCGCTTACCCATGACTGTCTTGGACTTAAAAAAAGTAATTGCACTGGGGCAGCCGTGGTCTAATGGTTATGGAGGTGGAGTTAAAGGGACACTGTGTCAATGGTCAAAAAAGGTACTGCAACTATGCTGCTCATTGAAACTGGGCTGCCTATTGCCAAATTTGATTGTTTACTAAGTAATAAACAAATATTTTCTAGTATGGTCCAAGTGCAGTCATTTTTGCAGCTAAAAATGGCTATTTTTGGAAATTCAAAATGGCGGACCATGGAGAAGATCCCCCTTTTCATGTATGAAAAATGCAATTTTTCCAGTCATAATGAATACTTTGAATTTGATGCTGGTGGTAAGTATTCATAAAAAAGGTAACATTAATGAATGGGCAGCATGAATTCTGGAAATAAACAACTAAAAATCTCACACAGTGTCCCTTTAAGGAGTTATGGAGGGTTGCAGTTTCGCACCCCGCCCTGACCTCTCCCTACACATCCATCCCTTGCTGACTATACCCTTGAGCAAGGCACCTAACCCCACATTGCACCAGGTACTGTAACCAATATACCCTGCAAATGTCTTTGGATGAAAGTGTCAGCTGAGTATAATGCAATGTAATGCAATGTCATGCTACCAACGTTGGTTAATGTCAGGGAAGCTGACAGGGATGTGGGGGGACAAATTGGGTCAGTTGTCCCAGGCCCAGGGAGAGAGGGGGCCCCGAATTAGGTCTTCATTACATTGCATGTATTGAATGGGGGGCCCAAAGCTATCAGCAGCCCTAGTTAAAGTAGTCAGCAACTGTGCTTTT
>NC_085865.1:48992494-49004994 GCF_034702125.1 Engraulis encrasicolus
AGAGAGAGAGAAAGACAGAGAGTAAGAGAGTGTGTATGTGCCAGCTGATCTCATTGTGGAGGCCAAGCTCACAGTGGGGTGTGTGTGTGTGTGTGTGTGTGTGTGTGTGTGTGTGTGTGTGTGTGTGTGTGTGTGTGTGTGTGTGTGTGTGTGTGTGTGTGTGTGTGTGTGTGTGTGTGCGTGCGTGTGCGTGTGTGTATGAGGAAGAGTGACCTTGTGCCTTGTGATCGCTATTCTTACTCCACATTCTTTATATGAAGTATTTTTTGGGGGGCATTTTCAGCCTTTGCAAATTTTTTTACATGACAGTATAGTGGAGAAGCTAGTTGGGAGAGAGAGAAGGGAAAAGGACCTGGGCCAGAATCGAACCCACGTCGGCTGAGTAGTAGACGAGTGCCTGACTATTAGCGCCACGGTAGGGCCTTCTACTCCATCGTCTGACTGCGGCCCTCTGTTGACGCTTCTGGGAAGGTGAAGTGAAGTGAAAGGCCATTGGGAAACTCCAACTTCCATTGTCATTGTGACATAGCACTCCACTAGCCTGGGAACTCCCATGCTGCCTTTAGTTCTACACAATCGTTTCGATCTGACTTGTGATTAGGTCTGGTGTTAACCAGGCAAGCACTCCGTCCACAGCACACAAGTGAACACTGCACGCTGCACACAATGAAATTGCATTTACGCCTCATCCGTGCAAGAGGGAAGCCCTCAATGGTGCCCCTGGGGAGCAGTGCGGCGGGAAGGTAACATGCTCAGGGTACCTCAGTCATGGAGGAGGATCGGGGAGAGCACTGGTTGATTACTCCCCCCACCAACCTGGCGGGCCGGGAGTCGAACCGGCAACCTCAAACCCTAAACGCTTACCCACGACTGCCCTAAACTACCCTGACTACCCTACGTGCGGTGTTAGGTGCTGATGGTGATCTCAGCCATCAAAGTTCAATTTGATTTCAAATTGGGAAAAACTGGTGATGGGCAGAGACTCGAAACGTTTTTACCCAACTTTGTCTTTATTTTCAGCTTTTTTCAATACCAGTTTCTCAGAATTGCATTCAGCACCTGTGTGTGACTCCCTGTTTCTCCTCGGAAGAACGCATTGAGCGAAACTCTCCAACTCGCCAGCTTCACCTACACCTGCTTTGTAGGGCAGACATACTCACTACAACTAGCCTGATAAACCAGCCTAAATGTGAGACTGGATGTGTAATTTAGTCTGGCCCCGATGAACGATACATCCGAAGATTGTTGATGAGAACAACCTGATGTTTTTCAAACCGTGCCTGTGCCTAATAGGCCGGCGCTCTGACCAATCAGCGATCTTTCTCGTTGAATGTGCTTTCCCAACGTTGCAAGCTTCGTCGTCACTCCCTCAAAACCCTGCCCGCTTTGATTCAAAACAAATTCAAAACAAATCTCTGCGTTGTGATTGGTTCGCCAGATTCAGGGCACACTGTTCAAAATGTTTTCGATCCGAGGCCAGACCCACTCGCCAGCCAAAAAATGCTGGTGGCGCTGGTTTACTAGGCTACACTACATAGCCTATTGCCGGATATATCCAGGGGTGATGACAGGGTACAGTTGTCCTGGGCCCAGGAAGACAGGGGGCCCAGAATTGGGTCATCATTGCATTGTATCTATTGGGCTGGGGGTGGGGGGGGGGCTGTCATATGACTTCGTTCTGGGCCCGGCCAAAGCTGTCAGCATCCCTGCATATATAATATCAGCTGTGCAATGGGCCACACTGGAAGGTGTCATTGGCTCAGTGTGCAGGTCTCAGATCAGCTGGGGACAATGAAATACTTAGATGTGCTGCTTTTAATCACAGGCACAGCAAAGTGCACACAGTGCAAACACCCAACACATACACACAGCGGGAGAACACATTTTTGCATAGTTGTGTTGTGGTCTCCTCTGTTGTCTTATCTCTGTGCTGTGTGTGTGTGTGTGTGTGTGTGTGTGTGTGTGTGTGTGTGTGTGTGTGTGTGTGTGTGTGTGTGTGTGTGTGTGTGTGTGTGTGTGTGTGTGTGTGTCAGTGACGTTTCAGCAGTAGCACACGTCAGGGCGACACGACAGCCTTACAGCCACCATCGTGCCACTATTGTTTTTAGTGGAATATCTAAGAAGCATATTCATTGCAGCATATCAACTACCAATTACTAATTAATGTATAGATAGGCCTACTAAATGCAGTTGCACCACCTATGCAGCAACTATTTAAATAGCAATAGAAAGTGTACTGCAGAACACACGTTTGATTACTTTTATTTGGATCCAAGAGACAAGCAAGAGGGTACAAGATCCAAATATTCTGGAAAAGGTATTTGACGTGTTGATAGATCTTAGGGGCTACACACTTTTACATATACCAGTCCTCTTATTGTTGTAGCATTCAAAATTCATGGATGAACAAAATCATCTAGGCCTATGTTATCTGCATACTACCAATAATACCTGAAACAGAGCAGAACTTTGCCAGATTTGTTGCTCCTCTTTTTTGCATGCCTCCCAACTGCAGTCCTCTAACTACATTCTTGTGCACATGGCCTAAGCTTCCAAAGATCAATACTACTAGTCTGCAATCATACCCCAACTGGTAAATACACACACACACACACACACACACACACACACACACACACACACACACACACACACACACACACACACACACACACACACACACACACAGAGTATATACTTTGTAGATGTATATATATATACAGTTGAGGACGATATTATTGGCACCCCTCCTGAATTTAGACATCTCTCTTGATTTCTCAGTGAGAAGGACCATTATGAACCGTTTCTGTTATTCAGGAAACAAATACACTGATGGAGATTATGTCCAATGAGTTGAATTTGGATTTTTCCATTTTCACAATGAGTTTAAATAAAAAAGGGTAAAAATGGCAAGGACAAAATTATTAGCCCCCTTACCATTAATAGTCAATAGAGTGCCATTTATGAACCAAAACTGACATCAGGCACTTTGATTCGTTGTTAACTATGTTGGCACATGCCCTACCAGAGATTTTGGCCCATTTTTTCATGGCAAATAGTTAACCTGATCCAAATTGCATGGATGTTGAGGATGGACATTCATTTTCAGCACTCCTCAAAGACTATCTAAAGGATTAAAGGGACAGTTTGGTCAATTTCAACATGCAGTTGTAATACTCACACTACCCTGGACTTGTCAGTGCCTGAGATTTTTTTTTCTTCTTCTTCAGCCGTTTCCGAGATCCTGGTCATTGTAATGGGGGCAGCTCTTTGTTTACATTTAAAAAAAAAACATTTTTATTTATTCCCAAAAACATCCAAAAGGTTATAAAACATCAGCAGACAACTAGCAAACAGCAGTACCTTTTGGGAAAATATTTGGAGTTGGCCTATGTTTCATTTTTAAAAAATGTAAACAAACGCTGCCCCCATTAGAATTGCTCATATCTCGGAAAGGGCTGAGCCGAAAAATGTGGCATCACCAGGTACTGACAAGTCAAGGGTAGCGGGAGCAATACAACTGCATGTTGAAATTGACCAAACTGTCCCTTTAAGATCTGAACCACAACATGATCATGGTTTTAGTAACCTTGAAGAACATTTGAACAATTTTGGATGAAAGTTTTGGGTTATTATCTTATTTAAAGATCCAGTGAAGATCTTATCTTCCTCTATGATCATATTGTTGCATGGTCACCTTCTACATTCTATCATAATCTTCTGTTTTTATGGTGCTATACACCCAAACAAGTTTTCCTGTGGCTGAGGCTGCCACAGAATGATGCACCCACCACCATGTTTAATTGTGGAAACCATGTTATAAAGTTTTAAGGACTATCCCTTTCTTCGCCTGACAGAAGCAGAATTCATGCATTAAAGCAGGTGCAATTGAATCTCATCAGATGAAAGCAGAGACTTTCAAAACTCATTTTTGACTTCCAAATGTTCATAGGCAAAGCTCAATAACACTCTGACATGCACCGATTTTAGTAAAAGGGTTCTTCTGTGATGATGGCCCCAAAGCCTAATATGATGACAAGCCCTAACAGCTGTCTTTATTGAAATAAAAACTCCAGGTGAGGCCAGGCCAATAACAATCATCTAGGCAGGTGTCGGTAACACTTTATAATAAGTACCCCTTTTTAGGCATTACTTAAGGGTTAGTTAAGCCTTATTTTACCATTAGTTAACCCTTAGTGAATCACGAGTTAACCATTATGTAAGTATTATTTCTCATTTCCTAACTATTATCTACTACCGTTAGTAAATGGTTAGTGTGTGCTGATATAACGGTTCGCTAAGCAAAGTTAAGCCTTAAATAAGCCTTATTCTAACAATAGTTAACCCTTAGTAAATAACGAGTTAGTCGTTATGTATGTGTTATTCCTCATTTCTTAACTATTATCTACTACCATTAGTAAATGGTTAGTGTGTGTTGATGTAACGGTTCACTAAGCAAAGTTAAACCTTAGTTAAGCCTTATTTTTAACATTAACTAACCCTTAGTGAATCACAAGTAAGTCGTTATGTATGTGTTATTTCTCCTTTCTTAACCATTAACTAATACCGTTAGTAAATGGTTAGTGTGTGCTGATGTAACTACTCGCTAAACAAAATTAAGCGTTAGTTAACCCTTAGTGAATCACGAGTCAGTCATTATGTATTTCTGTGAAATTATTAAGTACTGTTAATTAATCATTCGTCTATGGTGATTTAACTTTCTGATAAGCATTAGTAAACCGTCATTAAAATGTCTGATAACCCACCTTTATTTATGATAAAACCATTCTCTCCTAACATTGTCTCCTACCACCTAACCATTAACAAGTACTATTAGGCATGTATGGTAACGGTTTGTAAACTCCGTCTTATTTAACCCTTTTGTAATGGTTAGTGTGTGATGACTGGTAGCATGGCAAACAGTAGGCCTAGGCCTAAGTTGAGGCTCATGTGACTGCCCCTCATGGATGTTTCTGGACGTTAACAAATGACTTGTTAAGCGTTGCTTATGCATTATCAAGGAATTACGAACCATTACTTAAGTATATCTGGGGAACTGATCTAAAGTGAAAACCTGTTATGGCTTTAAAATACATTAACGAATGATTTGATAAGCATTGCTTATGCATTACCAAGAAGTTTCAATGCATTAATAACGCATATCTGGGGAACTTTTTAAGTGAAAACCTTTCCATACTTTCCAAAACATTAACAAATGACTTGATAAGCATTGCTTATGCACTATCAAGGATGTATAAGCCATTACTTAAGTATATCTGGGGAACTGATCTAAAGTGAAAACCTTTCCATGCTTTACAAAACGTTAACAAATGACTTCTTAAGCATTGCTTATGCGTTAACAAGAAGTTACAACTCACTACTTAACTATATATGGGGAACTGATCTAAAGTGAAAACCTGTTATGGCTTTACCACACATTAACGAATGACTTGATAAGCATTGCTTATGCATTACCAAGAAGTCACAACTCATTACTAACGCATATCTGGGGAACTTTTTAAGTGAAAATCTCACCATGCTTTCCAAAACATTAACAAATGACTTGATAAGCATTGCTTATGCATTATCAATGATTTATAACCAGTTACTTAAGTATATCTGGGGAACTGATCTAAAGTGAAAACCTGTTATGGCTTTACAACACATTAACGAATGACTTGATAAGCATTGCTTATGCATTACCAAGAAGTTTCAACGCATTACTAACGCATATCTGGGGAACTTTTTCAGTGAAAATCTCACCATGCTTTCCAAAACATTAACAAATGACTTGATAAGCATTGCTTATGCATTATCAATGATTTATAACCAGTTACTTAAGTATATCTGGGGAACTGATCTAAAGTGAAAACCTGTTATGGCTTTAAAATACATTAACGAATGATTTGATAAGCATTGCTTATGCATTACCAAGAAGTTTCAATGCATTAATAACGCATATCTGGGGAACTTTTTTCTCACCATGCTTTCCAAAACATTAACAAATGACTTGATAAGCATTGCTTATGCATTATCAATGATTTATAACCAGTTACTTAAGTATATCTGGGGAACTGATCTAAAGTGAAAACCTGTTATGGCTTTACAACACATTAACGAATGACTTGATAAGCATTGCTTATGCATTACCAAGAAGTCACAACTCATTACTAACGCATATCTGGGGAACTTTTTCAGTGAAAATCTCACCATGCTTTCCAAAACATTAACAAATGACTTGATAAGCATTGCTTATGCATTATCAATGAATTATAACCAGTTACTTAAGTATATCTGGGGAACTGATCTAAAGTGAAAACCTGTTATGGCTTTAAAATACATTAACGAATGATTTGATAAGCATTGCTTATGCATTACCAAGAAGTTTCAATGCATTAATAACGCATATCTGGGGAACTTTTTAAGTGAAAACCTTTCCATACTTTCCAAAACATTAACAAATGACTTGATAAGCATTGCTTATGCACTATCAAGGATGTATAAGCCATTACTTAAGTATATCTGGGGAACTGATCTAAAGTGAAAACCTTTCCATGCTTTACAAAACGTTAACAAATGACTTCTTAAGCATTGCTTATGCGTTAACAAGAAGTTACAACTCACTACTTAACTATATATGGGGAACTGATCTAAAGTGAAAACCTGTTATGGCTTTACCACACATTAACGAATGACTTGATAAGCATTGCTTATGCATTACCAAGAAGTCACAACTCATTACTAACGCATATCTGGGGAACTTTTTAAGTGAAAATCTCACCATGCTTTCCAAAACATTAACAAATGACTTGATAAGCATTGCTTATGCATTATCAATGAATTATAACCAGTTACTTAAGTATATCTGGAGAACTTATCTAAAGTGAAAACCTGTTATGGCTTTACAACACATTAACGAATGACTTGATAAGCATTGTTATGCATTACCAAGAAGTTTCAATGCATTAGTAACGCATATCTGGGGAACTTTTTAAGTGAAAACCTTTCCATACTTTCCAAAACATTAACAAATGACTTGATAAGCATTGCTTATGCACTATCAAGGATGTATAAGCCATTACTTAAGTATATCTGGGGAACTGATCTAAAGTGAAAACCTTTCCATGCTTTCCAAAAACGTTAACAAATGACTTCTTAAGCATTGCTTATGCATTATCAAGGAGTTACAACTCATTAATTAAGTATATCTGGGGAACTGATCTAAAGTGAAAACCTGTTATGGCTTTACAACACATTAACGAATGACTTGATAAGCACTGCTTATGCATTACCAAGAAGTTTCAACGCATTACTAACGCATATCTGGGGAACCTTTTAAGTGAAAACATTTCCATGCTTTCCAAAACACTAACGAATGACTTGATAAACGTTGCTTATGCATTATCAAGGAATTATAACCAGTTACTTAAGTATATCTGGGGAACTGTTCTAAAGTGAAAACCTTTCCATGCTTTCCGAAACGTTAACAAATGACTTGATAAGCATTGCATAAGCATTATCAAGAAGTTTCAACGCATCAATAACGCATATTTGGGGAACTTTTTCTGTGAAAATCTTTCCATGCTTTCCAAAACATTAACAAATGACTTGATAAACGTTGCTTATGCATTATCAAGGAAGTATAACCCATTACTTAAGTATATCTGGGGAACTTCTCTGAAGTGAAAACCTTTCCATGCTTTCCAAAACATTAACAAATGACTTGTTAAGCATTGCTTATGCATTATCAAGGAGTTACAACTCATTACTTAAGCTTATCTGGGGAACTGATCTAAAGTGAAAACCTTTCCATGCTTTACAAAACGTTAACAAATGATTTGTTAGGCATTGCTTATGCATTAACAAGAAGTTACAACTCACTACTTGCGCATATCTGGGGAACTGATCTAAAGTGAAAACCTTTCCATGCTTTACAAAACGTTAACAAATGATTTGTTAGGCATTGCTTATGCATTAACAAGAAGTTACAACTCACTACTTGCGCATATCTGGGGAACTTCTACAGTGAAAACCTTTCCATTCTTTGCAACACTTTAACAAATGACTTGATAAGCATTGCTTATGCATTATCAAGGAGTTACACCTCATTACTTAAGTATATCTGGGGAACTGATCTAAAGTGAAATCCTGTCAAGGCTTTACAACACATCAACAAATGACTTGTTGAGCATTGCTTATGCTTGGGAGGCAACATCTGAGAGATCGTACTATGCTCATCAAAACATTTACAAACCACTTACACAATACATTTGAGATGTGAGATGATGTGCTTCATGGTAACGGTAACACAAGACAGACAACGTCTATATCTTTAACTATTTAATTTCTAAACGGAAACAGTTAACAGTTTAACACAATTAACACAATTAAAAAACGACTTCACAGATGAAAAATTAACTAAAAATATTATTAATAAAAAAACATTCAGGTATGAAGATTAAAAACAAATATTTCCCCACATTGCAAAAACCCACACATGACAAGCTTGCACTCACGCACACTCTCTCTTTCTCTCTCACACACACACACGCACACACACACGCGCACACACACACACTGAGTTGTGTTCGTGATAAGAGGAGAGGAGAAGGAAAGAAGAAAGAGATGAGGACCAGAAAAATGAGCAGATTAGAGGAGGGGAGAGCTTGTGGAGAGGGAGGCAGGAGAAGAGATATAGTGCATTCATGCGTCTTATCTAGTAGATATTATCTAGTTGCGAAGTGGTATTTACAAGTGCGTTGCGTTCATGTGATATTTTGTTTTTGTTTACAAATGAGAGATGGTGGACCAGAGCGAGACTGGCCATTTTTTTTGTTAATAAATCGATTATAGACTGTTCATCAGCTACAGCAAGCAACTGAACTAGGAAATCAAAAAGATGAAAATGCTGAATATTTTCTGACATTGTCATTTACCATGACTGTCTAAACATACTGAATGCCGTTTTTTTTAGTATTTCAACTGAGAGTAGAGCCAGCTGTTGTGTACATCATCAGCTCGTAAACTCGTTTCTCAAATTTCTACAAGAAGTGGTAGCGTTCTTGTGTGCTTTGGATGTCGGTGTTTGGTATTTACGGTAATTACGATACCACATGAACGCACAATTAGGAACTGTACTGCATTTAAAAGATATTTTCTACTGGGCAGCAGGAGCGTGCCCATACTTTTCAGCTCCGCCACTTTGCACTGTAATTCAGGATCTCACAAAATATTTTTTATAATAAAAATATATTGAGGGTCTGTAATATTGTAATATCTAAAGTGAAAGCTGTAGAAACTGCATGATGACTTCTGGTCAGCTATGAAAATACTCTGGGCGTCGGCGTTATGGGACAGAGCTGGCCGGGCATTCACGGCAACTATAGGAGCTAAAGGAAATTTCCTGACTATGATGGTCCTTTGAAAAAAGTTTCAGGGGTTAACTGCCTTCGTGATGCTACCTGTGAGGAAACAAACAGAAAAAAGCACAATTTTCAATGATGGGCAATTGGACACAAGTCATGTAGAAAGCAATAGGGTCATTTCACATGAAATCAGACAATTTGGGACCCGACCGACACAGATTTCAATCATACTTGGTGTGCCTTTTTAGTAGCAAGTCAGCACCCCAGAACTGCACTTGTGTGAATCTGACATGAATATTAAGGGAGAAACAGACTAGGAAAGGTTTACATACAAGGGTAGGACACTATACCTAGGGTAGGACACTATACATTCAGCCTTGAGTATATCAGTCCCTGTAGGTCACAAAAAGATGTGGTGATTTTTGAAAGCTCTTTCCTGGTTCTACAACCCTCTCTGTCCATGTGCCTTCCAGGCTGGGAAACGCACTGCCCATGGGCTAGAGCGGGGGACGCCACCATCCTTTTCCCGGGATTTTTGTTTTATGTTTGTCTTGTTTTAATAACTACGAGCTCACATTGATTGAGGTAGGTTAGTAACTTGTTCCGATGTACTGTCTTGAGACGGCTGGCTCCGGTCCTCCACCTCTCTCTTGTGTTTTTTCCCCCCTTATTTTTGTATGTTTAGTTTGTTGTGTGTTTATTGGTTCACAGCGTGGCGAATATGCCAACTATCTAAAATATTATTGTAATACTCAGTGTTTAATTACTGGGTCATTTCACGTGAAATCAGACACTTTGTGACCCGTCCGGCACAGATTTCAATCATACTTGCTGTGCCTGTTTAGTAGCAAGATAGCACCCCAGAACTGCATTTGTGTGAATCTGACACCAATATTAAGGGAGAAACAGACTAGCAAAAGTTAACATATGAGGGTAGGACACTGTACATTCAGCCTTGATTATATCAGTCAGTATAAGTCACAAAAAGATGTCTAAGGTGTTGTTTGAAAGCTCTTTTCTGGCTCTACAAATTACACACACAGCATGGAATACAACAACCTTCAGCATATGAATTATTATATTATTATAATAAGCTTACATCTAAAAATTAAAAATTGAATATCCAAAAAACATACATGGGTGGTTGACGTTTAAGGGCGTAACGCAAAAAAAAAGTTTTTCCAATTCCTGAAAAAAATGATGGAAAAAAAATAGAAAAAATAAAGCACTTAGTGGTCCGTGGAATTTCGCCTCATGTTTTTTTTGCCATTTTTGGGAAAATGTGTCCTGCATCAACACATTGCATAGGCATGTCACACCGCAGGAAAATGAAGTCACACAATACACTGCATTATGCCCATTTTAATCCTTTTGTATACATGACTGACATCTGAGCTCATGCTAACTTGATAATGATATTGTGTTTAATGTTAATATGTGTTTTCATTTATAAAAATTATTTTTTTTTCCTTCTATAAGAGCAGTCACACCACAGGACACCATAAAATTAACCTAAGCATTGCGTGACAGAAACATTGCCATATGAAGACATATTAAGAGGTTAATAATAGTCACCATGAACTTCCACAGCACTCTCCAATAACTGAGGTACTGGCTGGTTAGGAGCCAGTCTTTAAGGCCTTGCAGCTGCTCATTCACAAACATTGACATACGTCACCCTACAGGAGGCAATTTGCGTTACGAAATTGAACTTGTAGTTAATATTACTGTCTTGACTTTTTTCACAGTCACATATCTGAATATAAAGTTAATATTTAAGCAATCATGCAATTTATGCAATCATCCCAAATGTTGTTGGGTAATTTATATATATATATTATATTCCAGGTTTCATTAATGTTACAGTCACACCGCAGAATATTTGACATATAAACCTTTACATAAATCTTAACAAAAGTTTGTCTTCTCATCAAAGACTAATATGAAACATAATGTACCACATCGTCTTTCATTGACATTTGTTTTGTAAAGTAAAATAACAATTTTGTAGGTTTTTAACCAATGTTACGGAAAAACAAGGCGTCACGTCTCCCACCCATATTTTAAAATGACCAGTTTCTTGTCTAAACTAGCCTGTAAGGTCATTAACAACACCTGAATGGGGTTTATTAATTTCAGAGACAATGGGACATAAAAGCAAGAATACGCTCAGTAGGCTAAAGGATTTTTCTAAATGTTCAAGCATCAAAGGGTATTTTGATGTAACCTGTTAAACCAATCTGGCGACTGTAATCAGAGAAGTGTGAGCAAACTCATGTTGCACTCATCATGCACTCATTCCTCAAGGCTGGAGGTTGTTTTAAAGTCCAGTGTTGGTCCAACAAAGTTCTAGGCGTGTTTTGTTTGAGTTTTTCATGTTTCCATAGGCCTACTTTTCAGCATGGTCGACTGATTCCTTTCTTTCTATGCATGCTCTAATTAATTGTTCCTATGCATGCTCTTAAAGGTTTTTTTGTTCACACCAGTGATCCGTATTTTCTTCACTAAGCTTACACTTCAAAACTTATTCCATAGCCTACAGTCCCGTGGTCCATTTCTTCCATTCCCCCATCTGTCACCCACCGTGAGGCGAGTGACAGCTATCCCATTCGATGTCCCTGGTCGCTACAATAGGCCTACTTTAGGCCACTCCAGAGTATGTATGCCATGCAGGGCCATATTACCGACCGGGCGAGTGGGGCTGGCGGCCCCGGGGCCCATGGATCCAGGGGGCCCAGGGGGGCCCCAACAACAATCCAGATACCGATGTCGATGCTGATTGCGATAGAGCCCTCTATTCTAGGATCTTCTTTAGTTGTACTTCTTTAGTCTATAAGGGTTAACTGAAATGGGCTGGGGGGAGTGACAGCAGTCAGAGGGCCACAGGACATAGGAACCAGAGGGCCATGTCGTACGGCAACCAGAGAGCCCCTAGGCCACGGAGGACGGCAATCAGAGGGCCCCTAGGCCACGGAGGACGGGAATCAGAGGGCCCCTGGGCCACGGGGGATGGCAAAGGGCCACTGAACCACGGGATATGGCAACCAGAGGGCCCCTGGGCCACTGTGGACGGCTATCAAAGGGCCCCTGAGCCACGGGATATGGCAACCATAGGGCCCCTGGGCCACAGGAAAC
>NC_085865.1:49017494-49019994 GCF_034702125.1 Engraulis encrasicolus
ACAAGCCGCTGGCTGCCTGCAGTAGGCCTACCGTTATTACTCTGTTGCGCGCATTAGCAGGCGAGCCCATCGCCAAAATCGGCTTGTTTATGTCTGATATTATTTTATGTATATTTTATTTACTACTGACCTATGGACTTACTTAACCTTGCATTTCCAGTTGTGTCCAGCGGGCGAGGCTGTTTCCCGCCTGCTTCCGCGAGACATGTGAAGCTTCATGTGTGTCCCTTGTGTGACAATTGCACCTGTGGAAGAGAGGAACTCTTCAAAGCTATCGATACAAATCGATCATTTCATTTTCTGAGATGTTGGATGCACATGTATATTTGCTTCGTTGTGCTTGTATGTAGTTCAACTTCTTAATTGTGATCCCACGAAACTCTGGTCTTATTAGATACGTAAATGTTTATTTTGGGCTGAAAGGCGGTATGTTGGTTGTGAGAGCTTTTGTGGCGCTAGTGGCGGGGCGCGCGCTGGCAGCGCTAAGAGGAGCTTATTTCCAGATTACAAAGGTTCACCCAGAAAAAAAGATTTACCGCCATATTCACATCTGAAGTGAAAATGATTAACACACACACACACACACACACACACACACACACACACACACACACACACACACACACACACACACACACACACACACACACACACACACACACACACACACACACACAGAGTTCAGAGTTATGTTATGCTTCATGGTTTCCAAGGAAATGAGAAAACGACTTGGTATCCAAGGGAATCATCAAGGAGTGATGGACTGACTTGTGTGCTGCAGGGACAGGGTAGGTAGCCCTAAGTGGGGTGTGGACTGAGGCTAGCACAACCTTCAGTTGCCACGGTGAAGTCACTTTATCCCCTCAGTGTGTCCTGATAGTACAGCATGTTTCTAGATGTGCTGAGACGTGTGATATATAGGCGCTGAGACAGTAAGGTGAGGCAGGCCCTCTAGATATCAGGCCTATGGGCATGGAGGTGGGGAGCGTGTCTATGTTCCCACAGTCTATTGGTCCCACAGCCCATTGATCCCACATCACTAAGGCTTTTAACATAACTTTTTAGGCCCATTGGTCCCACAGCCCATTGGTCCCACGGCTTATACCTGCTGGCCCATGTTCCCACATTTCTAAGAATTTATTCAAATTTAGGCCCTATATCCCATCGCGGGTAGAAAGACATGTTCTCTTAGTTTACTCGGAAATGTGGGAACATGGAGTTGTGGAACATAGGGCCCATATTTGTATAAATTCTTAAAAATGTGGGACCATGGTGCAGCAAAAATAAGCTGTGGGACCAATGGGCTGTGGGACTAACGGACTGTGGGAGCAATGGGCTGTAGGAACATAAAGTTGACCCCTAGAGGATGCTACTCTATGATGTAGGCCTAGGGCAGTGCTTCTCAATCTTTTTTCCCAACAAATACCACCATGAGCTCATCGTAAGTTTGTCAATATACACCCTCTTGACCTCACAGTAAGTAAGCATGCCAGCTCCCAAAAATGAAATGGACTAATGCCCCGCTCTTTAGGGTGACCATGTCAGTGACAGCAAAAAGGAGGACATATTTTTGGACAGGGAATTTGCGTTTCTCAGTTTCATGCATTTTAATGCATTTTGGTCAATTAGGCGTCCGGCTTAATGCTGTGCCTTACGCCGGACAAGGCACTGAAAAGACTAACCTAAAGACGGATGTCTGGCCACCCTACCCCTCATGTGCTACTGAGTGCAACCCCCCCCACCTGCCTCCTTCTCCATACCCCCCCTGGGTCTCCCTAACGCCCCCTACGCTACCCTATGTAATGGTAAACTGTCTGTGGAATAGTTCTGTGTTCTGTGGCATGGTATAGAGACTTTGATATAATTGTGTATGGTATAGTCACTAGGCTACTGTAATTGACATCTAAGGCCCAGCTAGTTTTCGTGTGTGTGTGTGTGTGTGTGTGTGTGTGTGTGTGTGTGTGTGTGTGTGTGTGTGTGTGTGTGTGTGTGTGTGTGTGTGTGTGTGTGTGTGTGTGTATGACGCTATGTGTGGGTGTCTGTTGTGTCTCTGCTGATGCTGCGTGTGTAAATGTTATCTAGTGTGTGCGTGTGTGCGTGTGTGCGTGTGTGTGTGGTGTGTGTGTTTGTATGTGATGCTGTATGTGCACTGGCTGTCTGATGCGTCGTTGCTGATGCTGCATGTGTAAATGTTATCTGGTGTGTGTGTGTGTGTGTGTGTGTGTGTGTGTGTGTGTGTGTGTGTGTGTGTGTGTGTGTGTGTGTGTGTGTGTGTGTGTGTGTGAGGAGATGAGAGTAGACAAGGCAGATGTCACTCATCAACTCGTGGCTGATTCAAAGTGCTTCAGGTCCTGCTGCTGATGCTGTGCATGTGTGTGTGTGTGTGAGAGAGAGAGAGAGAGAGTGTGTGTGTGTGTGTGTGTGTGTGTGTGTGTGTGTGTGTGTGTGTGTGTGTGTGTGTGTGTGTGTGTGTGTGTATGTGTGCGTGTGTGTCTGTGTG
>NC_085865.1:49034994-49037494 GCF_034702125.1 Engraulis encrasicolus
GCAGAGAGAGGGAATATTACGAGAATACAAGATGGCCTCGATAATCTATAGATCAGGGGTAGTTTGTTGAACTACCAGTCACGACACATCTGGCTTAGAGAGGGGACGTCACAAGAAGAAGAAGATGGCCTCCCTCTCTTCACATCACTCTCACTCTTCATCAGAAGCATATTCACTCACTCATGTCTTAACTTCCTTTAGATCAAGTGTAGTTTGCTGAACTACCAGTCACAACACAGTCGGCAGAGAGAGGGAATATTACGAGAATACAAGATGGCCTCGATAATCACCTATCACTCCATCACTCGCTCTTCATCAGAAACATATTCACTCATGCTTTACCAGTGAACACATCCGTATTTCATATTTAGATCAGTTTAACTTTTGATTAGTCTTTTTCATAACCTTTCAAACCTATTCATGATTTTTAACCTCTTAACTTCCTTTAGATTAGGTCTAGTTGGACACAGATGGCAGAGGGAGGGGACATCACGAGAATACAAGATGGCGTCCATCACATCACATCACATTGCTCTTTAACAGAAACATATTCACTCACATTTTTACCAGTGAGCACAACCGTATTTCACATTTAGATCAGATTAACTTTTGATCAGTCCTCTTCATGGGAAAACCTATTTTACGACTTCAACTTCCTGTAGATGATGTCTTAACGTCATATTTACGTATATCAGTTTAGCTTTAGATCAATCCCTTTCATGATGGCAATCATATTCAGTCTGTTCACGACTTACACTTCCTTTGGTTGACGTCCTAACTTCCTTTAGATCACGTGTAGTTTTGTGAACTGTAACCAGTCATGACATCATGAACTACCAGTCATGACACAGATGGCCGAGGGAGGGGAGGGGACATCATGAGAATACAAGATGGCCTCCATCACATCACTCTCACTCTTCATCAGAACACATTCACCAGTCTATTTTCATGTGAATCGTTTCCACTCAAGGCACCAGTACACACACAGGCTCATTGTAGGTTCATTTTAACTTCCTATTGTGTTTATTTTTAGTTCACATTCAAGGTTACCACGCCATTATTTCGTCACAAGAACTGCACTACAGTACATCTTCATTTTAACTTTCTTTAGATCACTCTTTATTTTTTTGTTGTCCATTTTTATGCGTGTGAACCCTATCATGTTAATTTCCTTGCTTTTGTGCCTTTTTATAGTCCAATGTGTCCTCAAGGTAACCATGTTCACGTTACGCCACATCACGACACAGCTATTACACAACTGTACTTCAAATTCATTTTAACTTGACTCCAGAGTCAGCCTTTTACTCATACAGTACAAACCACATTCACCAGGGCCGGATTAAGATGGGCTGGGGCCCCTAGACTACAGGTGGCTGTGGGCCCCCCACCCTGGAAGGCAAATTTCACAACGAATTTACATAGACAGCGTCACAAGTACAAGCTAGGAATTAGGGATAACATATCTACCAACTGTTCACAACACAACAGATTCATTTTTCAATATTGCATCATCCTGTCACAACTCTGCAATTTTTCACTTTTGGCCAATCAGGGGCCCCCTAGCAGCTGGGCTGGAGGCCCTTGCTAGACTACAGCCATACCCAGCCCTCGTGATAATCCAGCCCTGGTATTCACCGTAGTCACGACACCAGTATGTCATAGCTGCATGTCAGCCTTTGCCATTTAGGTACTTTGCGTGACACAGGAGTCTCAAAAGCATCTTGACTCAGAAAGCAGAAAATGTGCCATAACTGCCTGATGAATAATTGCTGTTCTTCAGTGGAAGTCCTGTGCGTGTGTGCGTGCATATGCGTGCATGCCTGCGACTGTGCGTACGTGCGTTAGTGTGTGTGCCCGTGTGTGCATGTGTGTGTGTGTGTACATGTGTGTGTGTGTGGCTATCTCATCTTTCTTCCACTCTCACTCTCACTTACAAGTCCCTCATGTGTGTGTGTGTGTGTGTGTGTGTGTGTGTGTGTGTGTGTGTGTGTGTGTGTGTGTGTGTGTGTGTGTGTGTGTGTGTGTGTGTGTGTCTGTGTATGTCTGTGTGTGTGTGTGTGTGTGTGTGTGTGTGTGCGATTCTGAAGTGTGAGGCAGCTGAGTGGAGTTGACTGGATGACCCAACCGACTGCACTTCAGGCCTCGCATCACAAACTGAGACTCACTGTGTGTGTGTGTGTGTGTGTGTGTGTGTGTGTGTGTGTGTGTGTGTGTGTGTGTGTGTGTGTGTGTGTGTGTGTGTGTGTGTGTGTGTGTGTGTCTTCAGTGCTGCTGAGATGAGCAGTTAATTTATTGCCCTCCCACACCCTTTAGAGTGTGTGTGTGTGTGTGTGTGTGTAAGAGAGAGAGAGAGAGAGAGAGAGAGAGAGAGAGAGAGAGAGAGAGAGAGAGAGAGAGAGAGAGAGAGAGAGAGAGAGAGAGAGAGAGAGAGAGATGAGTAACATGACTCATGTGTCTTGGTGTGATCATTTCACCCACTTATGGCATTCTGGCAGCTGAA
>NC_085865.1:49047494-49054994 GCF_034702125.1 Engraulis encrasicolus
TCCTTCATTTTCTCCTCTTCTCCACTTCATAAACTTCCTCCTGTTTTCCCTGCTCAGCTTTGTCACCATAGCATTCCTGCACCTGAGAGAATGGTAAAAATATTTACTTTCATACACATGGATGTTTTTAATTACATGCCTGATGAAGACCCTACTGGGTTGAAACGTTTTATGACTTGAATGAACCTTCAAAGTGGAGCTAAGGTGTGCAGACTTCAGTGGCGGAACAATTGCACACTGGGCCCCAGGGCAAAACACTGATAGGGCCCCCCCAATACAGCCTGCCAAGGTCACAATAGGGCCCCCACTATCAATACGGGAGGGCCCTGGGCCCAGGGGCAAATGCCCTGCTCGCCCCTCCTATAGCTCCGCCCCTGGCAGACTTCTTCTCTTTCCATTATCAATAGTCTGACTTGTACATTGACCCTTTTGATATTTAGAAAGGGGATTTTATCATCTACCTTGTGGGTGTCAATGTCCTGTAGGTTACTGCGTGTGATTAGAGCCAGGTAGTTGGAGTTGGTGGAATGTGCTCTCTGGCTCATCTTTGGGTTTTCCATGGCAGCAGCTGCCTCGGCAGAAGCAGGGTCCACCTCTGGCCTCAGCATTGCAGGGGAGCTGGCTCGTGGAGGAGCGGACACAAAGTCCTCAGATGACAAGCTGCCCAGGGAAAGAGCCGGGGAGGGCCAGGGGGAAGGAGACAGCTCACTTCGGGCGGACATGAAGGCCTCGGACCCCAAAGAGCTGCAGAGGGAGGAGCATGCAGACAGCCGACTGCACGCGGTCATGAAGTCCTCTGATGCCAATGAGGAGAAGGAGAGTGCAGGGGAGAGGGAGAGAGCAGGGGAGAGGGAGAGGGCAGGGGAGAAGCATCGCTGGGTTCCATGGTAATACACTGTGTGCAGAATTATTAGGCATGTACTCTATGGACATGAACACCTATTGGATTTAAGCATTCCAGGTCATTCATATTGGTATAATAAGAGACAGTGTGATCGAAGGAGCCCAATACCCTATATCAGGGCAAATTTAGTGTGCATAATTATTAGGCAACTTTGTTTTCCTCTGGCAAAATGAGCCACAAAAGAGATCCAACAAACTCTGTAAAGACTATAAACAATGTTGAAGTCTTTTAGAGGGGTGTGGCTGACTTGAAATATTGGTCACATCCATCTAATGCACCGTTACAAGCCATCAATGTCACATGACATGTGCTCACAAAGTAATTGCCAGATTGAGAAGAATTGAAGGTGAAACTACCACAAAACTATTACCCTGCAGTGCTGTTATATTCCAGAACTGAAACCTACATTGAGTGAGTGCTGAACACAATGTTCTTGTGGACAGAGACATGGCCAAGGTAAAACAGGCTGAAACCTGAACACCACTCAACAAGAAACTCAAGTCAAGATTGGGTCAAGAAATGTCTTTAGACAGTTTGTTCAATGGTTTTATGAACTAGTGAAAGTGACTGTTAATGGACCAGTTAGATGGGCCTATGGCTAGATCAGTAATGTGCACACTCAGATCAGTTCCTGAGTTCCACTCAAATACCAGCAGATTACTGCATGAATACCATTGTCTTTTTAAAAGATGCAATTTTCTCCCTCTAAAAGATCCAGCCATGGGTTCATCCACCCTGTCTGTCAAGAGTCACTTTCCCAAGTCCATAATACCTTTGAAAACTCTGTCCCCAGGTATTTTTGACCCAGTCTTGACTTAATTAACTTGTTGAATGGTTGTCTGGTGTCATCCCTTCTTACCTTGGCCATGTCTCTGAGCGCTCAATACCCTGTTCTTCTGGACACTCTGTGTTGGTTTCTGTTCTGGAATATGATAGGACTGCAGGGTAATATTTTTTTTTGTAGTTTCACGTTAAATTCTTCTCAATGTTTGGCAGTGACATTTCTTAAGAGACTGATGACTTTGTAACGGTGCATCTGATAGTTCTGTACGAACGTGACCAACATCTTGCTAATTTCAAGACAGCCACATCCCTTTAGAACACTTCAGAATTGTTTATAGACATTTCAGAGTTTGTTAGATCTATTTTGTGGCCCATTTTCCCAGAAGAAAACAAATTTGCCTAATAATTATGCACACCTGATATAAGGTGTTGGGCACCTTCGACCACAACCCCATCTTATTATACAAATATGCATGACCTGGAATGCTTAAATCCAATAGGTTTTCATGTTCATATAGGTTGCTGTTGGAAAATATGCATAAAAAAGACAATATGGTCAAAAAACATGTTTGCCTAATAATTCTGCACACAGTGTAGTGTGTCTCCCAAACTGGCTCTCTGTCCACCAGCAGTGGCAGGCTGACAGAGCGACGAAGCAGAGAGTACTCATAGACCTTAAGCAGTAAGAGGGAGAGGAGAACTTCATGAGGGAAATTACACAGTACATGTTACAGTCTTACTTCAATTGAAGACTCATAGCCGTATTTTACGTGCCAATGTTGTCTTTACTGCTAAAACTAAAAAGTGCCTAAATTTATTTATTTATATCCTGACAGATTAGGTTTAGGGATGAGTTTTGGTCAAAGCTTGACAAACTTGACATTGGTCTCACATAGAAAATCGATAAGCGGAGAACTGTCGACTTTACTGTATGATTAACTGACAAATGTGAGGCTAAAGCATTGTCTTTTCTCACCACTTGCTCCAGTAAACTGTAATGCCAAAGAGCACCATTACTTACGTGTATCTTTACAGGGTAAAGTGTCGGACGTGTTACTTCCTCTATCCTAAACTGAACCAGGCAGAGGCATAATGATTAACAATGAGGAAATTATTATAATGAATGTAACACAAAAAGATCTGATAAGCTATGCACATCGTTGCATGTATCATAAAATGAATATTCTACACGGTAGTTGTTGTATCATGTTTAACTTTTTGACTTGAACCTTTTTACAGCTGTAAGAAAGTTGAATGCTGTACTTCTAGCCTATATTACAATGATTTTTCATAGGTTAACTATTATATATCTCAGAAAATCTGTGCAACATCATAATGTAATGAAATCATGGAATGAATATTGCTACACATCCAGTTTTTAACAAACCTAATGGGCCTAACCTAATGTGAAGTATAAGTGTATCTGGACACATAAACTAAGTTTTCACAAGTTACAGTACAGTACAGTACAGTACAAATACAGCACAAATCTATCTTCATATCATTCCTACATTGCCGTTGTATCACATTATACAGCTGTTTAAAATGTCAATAATAGTCAAAGTACAATTATTTGCTATGAGGTTAAATATTGTTAAATCACAAAAAACATCTCTGTAACATACCATATTCAATGAAATCATAATCTAAGAATTGAAGTTATTTGAAGATAAGAAGACATAAGATTGTCTGTTGGTTGTCACTGAAATTTGACCAATGATCACTGAGCAATTTTGGGGCTTTAAGAATGTTGTGACATCACATGTTCTAGTGTAATGTCATAAAACTGTAGCATTTTTTTCACGATGGTGTAGATTTTGAGACAGGCATGCCACAGGCACCGTGTTAACTACGTAATCCTACATTGTGCCCCTTTGAGTACAAGAGTATCTAGATTTCTCTATGGATAACATTAAGCATTGACTGAGTCCTGCTACATTATTCATGATGAACATTTCGGTAACACTTTACTTTACGGATCGCTAATAAGGTGTTAATTTCATACTAATTTCTCAGTAATTTCAGTCTAATTTTATGGTAATAGCTGCTTGTTATTAGTAATAACAGCAAAATAACCATATGGTTTCCGGTGCAATTACACTATAATTTCTCATTAATAACAGCAAAAATAACCATTCAGTTTCCAGTGCAATTATGCTGTAGTTTCTAGTTAATAGTAGGCTAATGGAAACAGCTACTGTGTCATCATAGTAGTTAGGTGGTAGGTAGGCTATGCCAGTAACTAAACGGTATCAGCCGAAGTAGTTTCATACTAATTAGGCTACATCAGGGCCGTAATGTGCAATATTTCCTCTTCCTATGTTATTGCATAGAAACGACCACCCAAGCATCCTTGTATTATTTCTGCTTAATTACCTTGTAAACAATTGAGTAGTTATATGGAAATAAGATGGAAATAAGATAGAATCAGGGCCGTAAAATGCATTATCACCTATTCCACTCAATTTTATGGAAATTACATATTTTCATGGTCTTAAAATGTCTTATTTCTTATTTCCACTCAATTACTTAGTTATTATCATTTTTAATACAATATAGACTAGCCTACTATGAAGTGATTCAAGTACACAGACAAACACATTGTGTGCAAAACTTTATTTATTTTTCCAATCAGTTATGAGATTCATGTTCACTGATGTGAAGTTGTCAATCTGCCACCATCCAGAGGAAGTCCTGTGAACACAAACAAACAGAGAAGTCAACTGCAAGACCGGTTTCACCACGTTTATTTTTTTTATGTTATCAATTCACCATCGCTAAATTTGCTTCTGAAATGCAGTACCATGTTAAATGCACGTTGTAAATCTTCCTCAGGCTGACAACATAGCTGATTTACAAAGGCTAACTCTAGCTAGCACTTAGCCTTCAGTCATTGAAAAACATGGTGGGCAGAGCTAGCTAGTGGTTTCCATTGTAAAGGTACTTCTGTATGCCGTTTCAATTTCCAGAACAAACATAAACCTAACACTAACTCATAAAACATGTTTGCATAAGGCTAAAGTAATTCGACGATTGAAGGTGGATGAAATCAACAATCAAGACCATTTTAGCTCACCTTGAAAGTTACCCTGGTTGCTGCCTGCGTGCGAAAGCACTGTGTGGTGCGTCTCAAACTCCACCCTTATGTGTCAGGGTACTCAATTAAACAACGTCAGCGTCTCTGAGCCATACTGCAAGCAGAGCGGGCAGCGTACAACTAGAACGAGTGTGCTTGAAGTACAGAAGTATACTGATTGGGACGCTCCTGTTCTGCAGTAACCAAACTTTCGTTGCCTAGCAACAACAGGACTCGCTGCCGCCACCGCGAGCTAGTTCAACTTCAGTGCAGCAGAGCCAGGCAAGGTAAGCTTCCTGACAACGAACTTGTAATGTAGTTCTAGCTTTAACCTGCTTTCATTTTGTCTCTGAGAATTGAAGGATTTTAACTGTATACATTGCAAACACGTCTTATCAGCCGTGTTTGTGCTGAAATGGCATAGCCTACAGAGGTACATGGAAACCACTAGTTCTAGCTAGCTCTGCCCACCATGTTTTCAATGACTGAAGCTAGGTGCTAGCTAGAGTTTCCCTTTGTAAATCAGCAACGATGTCAGCCTGAGGAAGATTTACAACGTGCATTTAACATGGTACTGCATTTCAGAAGCAAATTTAGCGATGGTGAATTGATAACATAAAAAAATAAACGTGGTGAAACCGGTCTTGCAGTTGACTTCTCTGTTTGTTTGTTTGGTGTTCACAGGACTTCCTCTGGATGGTGGCAGATTGACAACCTCACATCAGTGAACATGAATCTCATAACTGATTGGAAAAATAAATAAAGTTTTGCACACAATGTGTTTGTCTGTGTACTTGAATCACTTCATAGTAGGCTAGTCTATATTATATTAAAAATGATAATAACTAGGCTAAGTAATTGAGTGGAAATAAGAAATAAGACATTTTAAGACCATGAAAATATGTAATTTCCATAAAATTGAGTGGAATAGGTGATAATGCATTTTACGGCCCTGATTCTATCTTATTTCCATATAACTACTCAATTGTTTACAAGGTAATTAAGCAGAAATAATACAAGGATGCTTGGGTGGTCGTTTCTATGCAATAACATAGGAAGAGGAAATATTGCACATTACGGCCCTGATGAAGCCTAATTAGTATGAAACTACTTCGGCTGATACCGTTTAGTTACTGGCATACCTACCACCTAACTACTATGATGACACAGTAGCTGTTTCCATTAGCCTACTATTAACTAGAAACTACAGCATAATTGCACTGGAAACTGTATGGTTATTTTTGCTGTTATTAATGAGAAATTATAGTGTAATTGCACTGGAAACCATATGGTTATTTTGCTGTTATTACTAATAACAAGCAGTTATTACCATAAAATTAGACTGAAATTACTGAGAAATTAGTATGAAATTAACACCTTATTAGCGATCCGTAAAGTAAAGTGTTACCAACATTTCAGTCTCCTAGAAACAGCCAGAGTATTAATTGTCATACAAGCTTAAATAAGTCATGGGCAAGTGGTTAGGGCGTCAGACATGTAGCCCAAAGGTTGCTGGTTCGACTCCCTAACCGGCAGGTTGGCAGTCATGAGTAAGGGGTTAGGGCGTCAGACTTGTAGCCCAAAGGTTTGCCGGTTCGACTCCCGACCGGCAAGGTTGTTGGGGGGAGTAATTAACCAGTGCTCCCCCATCCTCCTCCATGACTGAGGTACCCTGAGCTTGGTACCGTACTGCCGCACTGCTCCCTTAGGGCGCCAGTAGGGGCTGCCCCCTTGCACGGCTGAGGCATAAAATGCAATTTCGCTGTGTGCAGTGACAGTGAGCACTGTGTGCTGTGGACTGCTGTGTCACAATGACAATGGGAGTTGGAGTTTCCCAGGTGGGCTTTCACGCTTTCATGCTTTTCAATAAGTAGTGAAAAGAGCAACAGTGATATGCAGTGTACGGCAATAATGACTAATAGTGACTAAAAGTGACCGCACAATTGTGAAATAGCTTGTGTGCTTATTGACATATTGTTCAAAATGTTACTTTTAAAAAGGGGTGTGCTACTACGATATAGCACATTTTGCAAATTAATTGAAATTTACACAAGAATCAATAATGCCTAAAAAAATCACTAATGACCAATAATGACAGCACAATTTTGAAATGGCTTGTGTGCTTATTGGTATATGATTATATGGTGTGGGCTACTTTTATTGGTTTGCACCGTATATCTGAGCACGGTTGCACATTTTGCAAATTCATTGAAATTTACTAAAGAATCAGCACTGTGGAACTTTATTTTAGTTGTAACTTCTAACAGACTGTGTGTGTGTGTGTGTGTGTGTGTGTGTGTGTGTGTGTGTGTGTGTGTGTGTGTGTGTGTGTGTGTGTGTGTGTGTGTGTGTGTGTGTGTGTGTGTGTGTGTGTGTGTGTGTGTGTGTGTGCACCTAGTACTTGTGTGTGTGGTTGTTTCTGTGTGTGTGTGCGGTTGTTTCTGTGTGTGTGTGTGCATGTGTGCGTGCGTGTTTGTGTGAGTCTATATGTTCACGCTTGTTTGTGGATGTTTGTGTGTTTGGGTTGTCACTCTAAATAGCCCTGCTCCCCTTATCCTGTCCCCCATCTCTCTCTCTCTCTCTCTCTCTCTCTCTCTCTCTCTCTCTCTCTCTCTCTTCCATCCCGTGCTGCACTAACTACTTTTTTGTGCAGCATTAGCAAAAGTGGATCTAAATTTGTGGGTGAGAGTGAAGTGGAGCCGTTATTGGGACAGGCTCCAACATGCAATGGCTTCGG
>NC_085865.1:49067494-49072494 GCF_034702125.1 Engraulis encrasicolus
TTCTATCGCATCTGGTTGTCAAGTCAAAAACCCATTCGTCAATTCTATCGCATTTGGTTGTCAAGTCACCCCAACGTTCTGTGCGCGTCCTTACATGCCTCGCTCCGATAGAGGCACGTCTCTCTAGATTACGAAGTGGTGCCCATAGCAATGTACCAAGCGCAGTGGTTAATCTACTTTCTCATGAAGCCTTAGATCAACATATTAATAAATGAATAGCCTACTTAAATGCTGGTAACCGGGTAATAAGCGGAATAGTGGCCTTCGAGGTGTCCCGATATCAAGGGAAAATGGACTTGGCGAAGCGACGGCTGCCCCGTCGGGCTGTTAGAACGCTCCGCCTCGTCCATTATTTCCCTTGATATCGGGACACCTCGTCAGCCGCTATTCCATACATATTTTCCCTCTCTACTTGCCATTCTACACTTTATCATGTATAAAACAACTGAGAGCAATGTTTCATTGCCAACATTATTTTTTATTAGAAAAAAACATGGCTAATATACAGCATCAACTTTAAAATGTCAACATTTTGAATGCATTTTTTAACCTTCTCACCAAATTTCCTGTTATTAAAAATTAAAAACTGTTTGCGATACGTGCACAACTTTTGCGATACGTGTATCGCAAACCGTGATAGCGCATTATCGATACATTTCGATATATCGTGCAGCCCTAGTGTGCGTGCGTGTGTGTCTGGTCTGTGTGCGTGCCTGCGTGCATGTGTGAGAGTATTGTCCGTGTCTATGTGTGTGTGTGTGTGTGTGTGTCTTTGTGCAAGCCTGTGTATGTTTCTCTGTGTGTGTGTGTGTGTGTATGTGTGCGCGACTCAGTGTGTGTGTGTGTGTGTGTGTGTGTGTGTTTGTTTGTGTGTGTATGTGTGTGTGTCTGTGTCTGTGCATGTGTGTGTTTGTGTGTGTGTGTGTGTGTGTGTGTGTGTGTGTGTGTGTGTGTGCGTGTGTGTGTGTATGTGTGTGTGCGTGTGCGTGTGCGTGTGTGTGTGTGTGTGTGTGTGTGTGTGTGTGTGTGTGTGTTACACTCTGAAGAGAGCAAATAACACAAAGGAGGCGCGCAAGTCAAGTTTGTTTTGCTTTTTACTATGATTTAAAGTAGGGCAGCAGAGCAATAACACAAAGCAACAGAAAAACAATGAAAATGACGAGGTTGTGAGAGCCGGCCCTCCAGCTTTGAAGTCCTCGTCTGAGGCATGCAGCTGAGAGGGGGAAAAGCGACCAGCAAAAGGATCCAAAGCCTCTGCGCTCGCGGCACCCCGCAAGTAGAGCAGCCCGATGGTTTTGTATGCTCAGGAGGGCCTCGCGTCCAATCAGCAGCCAGCAATCACGGGACCCGATGAGTGAACGCACCTGCACACAAACACTAGGCAGCAGTCATGCAGTGCAACTGATCAGGCAGTCACACGCCCATAGCTGGGCGTGACACCCTCCCCCTTAAAGACAGCAACTCCAGCCCCGTAAAACAAAAAAAAATGCATGCCAAGAAGAAAAAACACTCACACCACCCTACACCAAAACATACGTGAACTCACTCAGTCTCCACCCTCCGGGGCACGGGAAAGCGCATCCGCCACTACGTTCTCCGTGCCCCGGATGTGTCTGATATCTAGATGGTAGGGCTGGAGAAAGAGACACCACCTCATCAGTCTCTGATTTGGGTTCTGGAGGGAGTGCAAGAAGGTTAGTGGATTGTGATCGCTGAAAACCACTAGAGGTACCCCGCGACCCCCCACGTACACTTCAAAATGTTGAAGTGCCCAGATCAAAACCAGCGCTTCCTTCTCAATGACGGAGTAATTTAGCTGATAAGACAAAAATTTTCGCGAGAAGAAACACACAGGATGCTCCACTCCACTTTCATCCTCCTGGAGCAATACTGCCCCAGCGCCCACATTACTGGCATCCACGTGAATTTTGAATGGTTCATCTAGGCGTGGCGCCATCAACACGGGAGCGGAGGTCAAAAGACCCTTTACTCCGTCGAATGCTCTTTGGCAGTGGTCGGTCCAAATGAACGCAGCAGTGGACTTCAGTAAGTCCGTTAATGGAGAGACCACTGTCGAAAAGTTTCGGCAGAAGCAGCGGTAGAACCCCACCATTCCCAAAAAACGCATAAGCTCCCGTTTAGTGAGTGGTACGGGGAAACGGTCAATCGCAGCCACTTTAGCGCGTATGGGTCGTACCTGGCCCTGACCCACCACCCTGCCGAGGTAGGTCACGGTCGCCCCAGCAAACTCACACTTCGCCAGGTTGACCGTGAGCCGCGCCTCGGCAAGGCGGTGGAAGAGCGCGCGCAGCCTCTGCAAGTGAGCTGGCCAAGTGTCACTGACCAAAATTACGTCATCAAGGTACACCGTTACGCCTTCCAATCCTGCAACGACGATGTTCATCAATCTTTGGAAACAAGTAGGGGCGTTTCGTAGGCCAAAACTCATCACGCGGTAAGCGAATAGGCCATTGTGAGTAATGAAGGCTGAGACTTCCCGTGCCCTGTCCGTCAGCCGCACTTGCCAGTAGCCCTTCAGTACATCTAACTTGGACACGAATTTTGCAGCCCCTACCTGATCATCGCAATCCTCTATTCGGGGCAGAGGGAAAGAATCGGGTTTGGTCACTGCATTCAATTTTCTGTAATCAGTACAGAATCGAAAAGATCCGTCCGATTTTTTAACTAGCAAACAAGGAGATGACCAACCTGAAAAAGAAGGCTCAGCTAAACCATTCTCCAACAGATACTGAACCTCCTTTTCAAGCACTCCTCTTTTCTCCAACGGAACGCGATAAAATCGCTGGCGAATTGGTTCCGCTTCCCCCACATTAATGTCGTGCTGAAGCACATCGGTTTGGGTGGGCACATCTGAAAATAACACCGTAAACTCGTCAAACAATTCACGGAGTTCCTGCTGCTGACTCGTGTCTAAGTGATTGATCAGTGAGGACAAGTTTTGTAATGTTTCTGAATTTTTCAACCGCCCCTGTAAGACACAATCATCTACAGTCTTAACCTCCTCGTCCAGCGCTGCCACCGCTGGAGGAGGAGGGACCTCCCCAGGATTGCTGTCCATCAGCACCCCCTCAGTTCGCACCAAAGGAGGAGTGTCAATCACCCGGGAGCTGTCCACTAGCACCACAGGCGACGGACACTTCTCTTGATTACGGGCATGGTATGGCTTAAGGAGATTGACATGACACCGGTGTGTCTTCTTCCGCCTTTCTGGGGTTGAGAGCGTGTAGTTATCATTTTGCCCACAACGAATGATTTTATACGGTCCCGAAAATGTTGCCTGCAACGGAGACCCGACAACCGGAAGCAGTGCTAGGACCCGGTCCCCAACAGCAAACACACGATGCTCAGCACGACGGTCAAACAATTTTTTCATTCGTGTCTGGGATTCTCCCAGCCTGGAACTAGCCAGTTGCCACGCGGAGAAAAGACGTCGCCGGAACCCCGAGACATAATCTGCCAAATTACCCGGGGGATCCAAGTCAGTCCATTTGTCATGCAGGACCGACAACAGCCCACGCACCCGGTGGCCAAAGACGAGATCATTTGGGCTGAAGCCGGTACTTTCATGGGTCACTTCACGGGCAGCCAACATTAACCACGGCAGACCCTCCTCCCAGTCACCCCCCAATTCGACGCAGTAAGCTCGTAGCAGCGACTTTAAGGTGGAGTGAAAGCGCTCCAGGGCCCCCTGGCTTTGGGCGTGATATGCAGTGGACAGGTTTTGCTGAACACCCAACTGTCGGAGAACTTCGGCAAAAAACTTGGAAGTGAAATGACTACCTCTGTCCGACTGAATTACTCTTGGCAGACCGAAGACCGAAATGAACTGACTAAGAGCCTTGACCACAGCTCTAGAGGTAATTGAGCGCAGCGGATAAGCAGCCGGGTACCGTGTAGCTTGACACATTACGGTCAGGAGATATTCACTCCCACTCTTGGAGCGAGGCATCGGACCAACGCAGTCAATTATGAGATGTTCAAACGGAAAACATGTCGGTGCAATAGGGCGTAAAGGGGCTGGTTTTAGGACCACATTCGGTTTTCCCGTCAACTGACATGTATCGCACGTCCTGACATAGGCAGAGACATCACGCTTAACACCCGGCCAGAAAAAATATCTTAACACGCGATCATATGTTTTTCTGACCCCTGCGTGACCAGCCAAATTATCATGCGCGGTTTGGAGAACAGAGTTTCGAAGCTTGTCGGGAACAACAACTTGGATTATCGGGTCACCCACTAGATGACCGTTGTGAGGCGACCACTTACGTAGCAAAACATTATCCTTGATGAAGTATCCCCTAGCTTTACTACGTATGTCTTCATCACTGTCCACAAACGCGTACAATGTTTTGAGCGTCTCGTCATGGCGTTGTGCGCTAATCAAATCATCACGAGTAATCAGACAAGGGTAACCAGCCAGCGAAAAGGGTTTTTCCATCGCGGGAAGCTCAGCTCCACCAGCCTTCAGGCTGGCGGCGCGGGTCATCACACACGAAGGAAACACCTCAGGAAAACGCGCCCCACACTCGTCCCCAACAGAATGTGGGGTCTCCCCAACCACCAACGAAGGCACGGGCTCAGCGAAAATTTTGTCCCCTGCCAGATCATTCCCCAAAATCACAGAAACCATATCGACTGGAAGCTCAGGGCGAACAGCCAGTTCGACAGTACCCCGCACAAAGCTACAATCCAAATGAACCCTATGTAGTGGTGTAGACAAGGTGTTAAGGCCTATGCCACGAACCAAAAGGGACTTTCCGGTATAGCTAGCAGAAGAAAAGGGTAACGCTGACTGTAAAATGAACGAGCTGCTAGCGCCATCGCGACCACCGCTGGCAAGAAATAAACGGCCGGAAAGAACCAGCAGCACCGGCAGTGCACATGGAGACAGAGGACGGCGTAACCGGAGAAACCTCCGAGACCGGGGTCGATGGCATATCGATAGCCAACACTGTCGGCTTCGCAGGAACAACCTG
>NC_085865.1:49077494-49079994 GCF_034702125.1 Engraulis encrasicolus
TGCATCCAGAGCATCGCCATGACAACAGGATGCTGATGCCATGGCGATGGAAGCCCAGCCATGTAGTCACGATGATTAGTTTCCTTTTTTGAGATTAGAGAGAGAGAGAGAGAGAGAGAGAGAGAGAGAGAGAGAGAGAGAGAGAGAGAGAGAGAGAGAGAGAGAGAGAGAGAGAGAGAGAGAGAGAGAAGAGGATTTTCAGATTTAACCACTCATTTATTGTGATATTATCACCAGGTCACATTGCTACTTTTAGCCATTTGTAGGCCTGAACACAACATATTCAGCAGATGAAGGGAGAAAACCCCCTTTCTTCACATGAACACCAGAGACTATTCGTAAGCAAAAACAACATGAACTCAAGCTCTCCATAGACCACTTTTTGCAAAACATTGCACATACTGTACACACACACACACACGCACGCACGCACGCACGCACGCACGCAGGCACGCACGCACGCACACACACACACACACAAACACACAATTTGGCCTTTGGCGTGTGAAATATGTCAACCCACCCGTCACCTTGACGTGCAGAATTTTTCTACAGGCGCCCGGGTTAATGCTGAATTATATGCGACATCCAACATCAAAGGTTTAAGCAAATTGGTAATGAAAAGAGTTATTGGCATCACAATAACTGAATTTATGACCTTAGTACAGAAAAGTACAGAACAGAAAATGATCTTACTCGGCATTACAATGTTTGGAACGGTTGAATATGAACTGGTAAAAATGGTGACTGGTAAAAATTGTGAGTGACTGGTACATTTTAGAATCTACCTGCCACAGTGACTGTTGGGGACTGTTAAGTTCCAACCCTGGTATGTGTGTGTGCATGCGTGTGTATTCACAGTTCACTTTGTTCAGTAAGGAGTGTATTTGAGGTGAGTAAGGAAAGTAGGCAATGTGACTCTTCCAAGTGGACATGAGAGTTTCTGTGTGTGTTTGTGCTTGTGTGCGTGCGTGCGTGCGTGCGTGTGTGTGTTTGCGTGCATGTGTGTGCGTGTGTCTCTGAAAGACACAGGACACAGGATGTTTGGCTAAAGTTGTGTGTGTGTGTGTGTGTGTGTGTGTGTGTGTGTGTGTGTGTGTGTGTGTGTGTGTGTGTGTGTGTGTGTGTGTGTGTGTGTGTGTGTGTGTGTGTGTGTGTGTGTGTGTGTGTGTGTGTGTGTGTGTAAAGTGATGACAGTGCAGTAAAATATGCACATCTGCACTTCCCTGGCCTGAGATGCCTCTGCTCTGCGACTCCCTGTGTGTGTGTGTGTGTGTGTGTGTGTGTGTGTGTGTGTGTGTGTGTGTGTGTGTGTGTGTGTGTGTGTGGTGTGTGTGTGTGTGTGTGTGTGTCTGTGTGTGTGTGTGTGTGTGTGTGTGTGTGTGTGTGTGTGTGTGTGCGCGCTCGTCTGTGTGTACAGCACGTAGCTCAGCAGCACCAGCGTGTGTGTAGGTGTGTGTGATCGGGGATGTGTATGCAGGCGTGCGAGTGTGATCTGGCAGAGGTGTGTGTGTGTGGTTAAGAGTGTGTGTGTCTAATTGTGGAAGGAGTGTGTGTGATCAGTGGGGTGTTAACTGGCGAGTGTGATCTTGTAGAGGTGTGTGATTAAGAGTGTGTGTGATCAGTTGTGTATATAGGGGTGTGTGTGATGTTTACGACCGGCTGAACCAAGCTGAGCGGGTACTATCTCTGCCTACATCCCAAAATGCTGTGCGTCAACTCGCCCTCACCAGTACATTTTTTAAAAATCATGGCGGCCACCCAAAATTCACGGCGCTCAAACTATGTGTAGACTGGAGCCGATAGATTAGATATCTGTTGGCCTTACGTAAATCAACCCACAAAAAGTAATGCTACTTGACAATGCCAAAAACATAACTTTAAACAAAACATAACCATACTCGGGATAGCACGGTTTGAAATAGAAACACAAACCAGGCTGAGTTAACAACACGACTTGACACAGCATGACAAGGGCGTATGTGGAAAAGTACCTAATGATAGTTGCTTGCTTGGAGCTAGAAGTATAAGGAAACCAAGGGGTACTAGAGTAAGTGGGTTATTTTGCAAATTAGGTCTAACTAATGTCATGGTACTGTTGAGAAATCTTACCTTTAAGTTCATGAGCAGGCTAGAAGAAATGAGCTTATTGCACAATTAGATGACCCTAGTCATAGCTCTGTAAGGTACTTGTCTATGATCTGGGAACACTGGTATGACTTAGTTTCCCTTTTTATTACATGCAATATGAATGTGTATTGTATTGTATTGATGATGTATGTTTTGTAATGTTTCCACTGTGGCCCTGAGCCTGTAATACAGTTTATATATGAAAACAAGACAAAGGGAACGTCTGGCAGAAGGTAAAACTCAATTATCTACCACAAGGGGATGTGTACAATGAGCTTATGTCCCGAAATGATGCGGTATCACTTTAAGGATCAAATGTTTTATAGAAAGTGTGTCTGATCATGAGTGTGTATGATTAGGACCAGAGGCG
>NC_085865.1:49089994-49092494 GCF_034702125.1 Engraulis encrasicolus
GAGAGAGAGAGAGAGAGAGAGAGAGAGAGAGAGAGAGAGAGTGGAGAGGTTTGGAGGAGAGAGAGGGAATAAGAGGATAAAAATGAAGGTGAGGTGGGGAGAGGAGAGGAGAGGAGAGGGGCGCCGGAGTTTAAGAGAGAGAAGAGAAAGTAGGACAGGAATGTTTGGGCTGGAGCTCTGCTCTCCTCAGGGCTGGACTGGGACAGAAAATCAGGCCAGGCATTTTCAGCCAAGACCGGTCCCCCCTTGCCTGGTTAACACCAGACCTAATCACAAGTGTCTTTCAGATCGAAACGGTTGTGTAGAACTAAAGGCAGTATGGGAGTTCCCAGGCTAGGTCCCCCCGGCATTGAGAGAGACAATGAAGCCTATGATTACATTTTTCGTTTACTTTACTTTACTTTAACCCCAACAGTCAAAATTAATGTTTAAATCTGACTTGGAGAGGTTTGCTGTCGTGTTATGAGAACTGATGATATTATATGGGCAGTCATGGGTAAGTGGTCAGGGCGTCAGACTTGTAGCCCAAAGGTTGCCGGTTCGACTCCCGATCCACCAGGTTGGAGGGGGGAGTAATTAATCAGTGTTCTCCCCCATCCTCCTGCATGACTGAGGTACCCTGAGCATGGTACCGTCCGCCGCACTGCTCCCTTGGGGCGCCATTGGGGGCTGCCCCCTTGCACGGGTGAAGCATAAATGCAATTTCTTTGTGTGCAGTGTGCAGTGAACACTTGTGTGCTGTGGAGTGCTGTGTCACAATGACAATGGGATTTGGAGTTTCCAGAGTCCACTGGGCAAATGCCTTGTATGCCCCATGGCCAGTCCAGTTCTGGCTTCGCTCTGCTCTGCTGTGCTCTGCTCTGCTCTGTTATGTCTGCTGGGTATCTGCTGCTCTTCCCAGTTAATGGCCAGCAAGTCGTCCTGCCTCATTAAAGCCTGGAGTGCGTGCGCGCGTGTGTGCGTGAGAGAGAGAGAGAGAGAGAGAGAGAGAGAGAGAGAGAGAGAGAGAGAGAGAGAGAGAGAGAGAGAGAGAGAGAGAGAGAGAAAGAGATGTGTGTGAGAGAGAGAGAGAGAGAAAGAAAGAGATGTGCGTGAGAGAGAGAGAGAGAGAGAGAGAGAGAGAGAGAGAGAGAGAGAGAGAGAGAGAGAGAGAGAGAGAGAGATGAAATGTGTCTGCGTGTGAGTGTGTTTGTGGGTGTGTGTGTGAGTGTATGTATATGTGCATGCATGCACGAGAGAAACAGAAAGTCACTATCTGTGTTGAAGATGTGTGTTTGTGTGTGTTCAGGCAGGGAAAAGGAACATAAATTCTCCCTAGAGACAGGCACACACACACACACACCCATAATCTCTCTTCCCTAGCTTAGACCACCAAATGGCTCTGGACTTGAAGAAAAGTCAGTGTGTGTGTGTGTGTGTGTGTGTGTGTGTGTGTGTGTGTGTGTGTGTGTGTGTGTGTGTGTGTGTGTGTGTGTGTGTGTGTGTGTGTGTGTGTGTGTGTGTGTGTGTGTGTGTGTGTGTGTGTTTGTCTTACTTTCTGTCTGTGTGTTTGTGTATGCAGTACTGTTCAACATGACACATGGCAAATAGCTTTTGAGACAGAGGGGTTAGAGAAGGGGGTAGAGAGAGAGAGAGCGAGAGAAGGCAGAAATGGAGAGAGAGAAGAAAGAAAGGGGTCTAGAGAGACTGGTAGAGAAAAAGAGAAATCATCCTGTAGTTGCTAGACTCCTCTTTGGACCCTCCTAAGAACCTGGCATATGCCTGCAGGCCTCCTGAAGTAATGAATATACTGTAATGAAGAGGGGACGTATAGAAGAAGGAGGTGCTGCATTATTTATATAGGAGAGAAGAGTGTGGAATACACAGCTGCAAGTATGCATCACTGAAAGAATGAATTTACTGCTGAATATGTGAGTGAATGTGTTGACCAGTCAGTGGTGTAGTCTACGTAGAACGCAGGTATACGGAGCATACCCATTTCTAAATTTCAGGGATTTCAGTATACCAGCTTAAAATTGATCGATCCATTATTTTGAATGGCACAAATACAGGTCCTTCTCAAATAATTAGCATATTGTGTTAAAGTGAAATTTTTTTCCCATAATGTAATGATACAAAAAATAAACTTTCATATGTTTTACATTCATTGCACACCAACTGAAATATTTCAGGTCTTGTTTTGTTTTAATATTGATGATTTTGGCATACAGCTCATGAAAACCCAAAATTTCCATCTCAAAAAATTAGCATATCATGAAAAGGTTGTCTAATTCTAATTTGCCAGACAGAACTTTCCATTGACTTTGAATGGGGTTTCATGTCTGGCAAATTAGAATTGATTTTTCTTAAAAATACAAAAACTTGGTATGGAAATCTATGGAGTATAATGAAGAGGGAAGTGTGGGTCACCAGATCAAAGAACAAAAAACAGCTGACAGCTAAGCATCAATGATATCTGGGCTTTCATAACCCTCATGCAATGCCACTGCGATTGACTTCA
>NC_085865.1:49102494-49104994 GCF_034702125.1 Engraulis encrasicolus
CGATAAAATACAGTCTTACTCACTCCTTTTGAAAATCGGACGGTCACCCGAAGTTAAACTCACATGCAAGGCTCATAGCTGTGCGTCACCTCGCCTGGCTGTATTTCCTGGTGTTTCCCAATTAACATAAACAATGTAGAAAAACGAGCGAATCACGAAAGCCTTTCTGAGTTGCGTCACATCGAAAGAAGGCGTTGCCCACAAAGGTTTATGTCGACCCATTTTTCTAAAAACATGTTGAGTAATTTTTTTTGATTGTTTTCAAAACCATTAACGTCTGGTGGCCCGAAACCTAGATTAGCTTAGCTATCAGCTGGTTGCTACTCTCAGATACACACAGAGCACAAAGCCTCATACATACAGCCGTCTCACTCTGGTCGGTCCATGCCTGCAGTTCGCCTAGGGGTCGCTGTCGAAAGAGCACAGCCCTGAATGGAGCCTGCACGCCTCCGTTGGCGCCCCTATAGTGCAGTACCACCCGGGGAAGTGGCGACTCTAACTTTAGATGATCTCTCTGCAGAGCAGGAGGGAGGGAGCCAATCAGAGACGGAAATACACAAGAAACCCGGAAGACCCTCTCGTTTCTCCACAAGCCACCTTGCTAGCTTGCAAAAAAGGCTTTAAACAAAGCAACCAGAACGTTTTTTAAAACAGGACCAACGCGTAACACATTCAATAACAATGGGGAGCACAACAATATTAATGAAATGACGTTGAGAGGACATCTTTAACTATAAAATCAACCATGGTTTTACTCTGAAAACTAGCCATGGTTTTACCACGGTTTATGATTATTCATTTAATTACGCTAGCTGACCATTTTTTATATCCAACGCACGTATTAGTGACAGTCCTTGGAGCAATGTGGGGTTATATATGTGGGGGGCCTTGCTCAAGGGCACTTCAGCCATGGATGGAGGTGTAGGGAGAGGTCAGGGTTGGATTCAAACCATTACACCACGGCTGCCCACAAGTTTTCATGTTTTTTTTTGGTAACCATGAAACCCACAATTAACCATGGTTTTTTTTAGCATGGTTTATGACTATGGATAAGCCATAGTCACAAACTGTGGTGAAAAAAATGGAAACCATGAATAAAAATGATCCATGGTTAGTCAGGAACCACAGTTTTCATGGTTACCCAAAAGAAACATGGATAAGCCATAGTAATAATATGGTTGGAGTATTTTGAGTAACTATGACATACCATGGTAAAACTACAGTAAAAAACTACAGTAAAACCATTGTCGATTTTCGTAAGGGATACACACACACACACACACACACACACACACACACACACACACACACACACACACACACACACACACACACACACACACACACACACACACACACACACTATCACATACACACACAAATTTGTTTACACAAGGATCCAGGCTGTTGGTCCAAGTATTGTTGAAAACCGCTCATATCCCCCATTCCACAACACCACAGAGAAGGATGGTGGCAGTGTTGCCAGATTTGGCGGTTACCCGCCCAAATGGGCTGCTTGGGAAGGCCGTCTGTGGGTAAAGATGGGAAAAAATGGCCATTTGGCGTTTTTTTCAGTAGTTTTATACCCATTGAAATCAATGTAATTTGTTGAAATTGGGCGGAATTTAGCACATTTTGCCGTTTTTTCAGAACATTTTGGGCGGGATTTGGTCAGACACAACTGGAAACACTGGATGGAGAGGCCTTTAGAAAGGCTGGCTGTGTCTCCAGATTTCTGCTCTCTTATTCTGCTCTGTTACACTGTTACCTGAAGCCAGCCCTTCCCCCATTCCCAGCACACACACACACGCACGCACGCACGCACGCGCACACACCCACACACACTGAAAACTAATCAGTTTTCCTCATCAAGGCCATGTTCGGTGTGTGTGTGTGTGTGTGTGTGTGTGTGTGTGTGTGTGTGTGTGTGTGTGTGTGTGTGTGTGTGTGTGTGTGTGTGTGTGTGTGTGTGTGTGTGTGTGTGTGTGTGTGCTTGTGCATGTGCGTGTGTGTTTCTGTTAAATCAATGGTCATTTAGACTTACTGTCTATCTGTCAGTAGGCCATTACAGGAGATCTTGTAAGGTCTGGAATAGGGGGAGGCAGCGCAGAACCCTCCCACACATGACGCTGATTGGCTGATGACAATGGATCTCGTCAGAGGACAGACTGTGATTGGACAAGCTCTATTGATTCTCTTTAGAGAAGCAGCTGGGGATTGGACAAGCGTATTGATTCACTTTAGGGACTTGGATGTTGGTATTCTTTGGAGAACACTGCATGTCCTTAGTGGGCTGGTTGTAATGGGGGTGAGAGGGGGTTAATTGCATTGCAGAGATTAGATATCATCTTGATGTCCAGAGTTTATATTTGAATGGACGATGAGTACGATTGGATGATGAAGTTGTTTTTGGTTGGCTGGCTGTAATGTGATTGGGTAAGAAGGCTGTCTGTCTTGTACAGATGGGTAGTTGTTGGGCAAGGAGGCGATATATCTTGTA
>NC_085865.1:49114994-49117494 GCF_034702125.1 Engraulis encrasicolus
TTATTTAGAATTAAAGTGAGTTAATTCGAAATGAGATGTGTCATGTAAACGTAGCCATATTTGCTGTAAATACTCAACTACATCGTAACAACATTGCTATGACAGTACAGAGAGCCTTGAGTAACAGAATAAAATGAAGCCATTACAATTTTGGTGACAATAAGGTTATAACATAGTCTCTGCGCTAACGGGTTAAAAAATTGTGCATCCACATACTAAATAATCACGTTTAAATTTCACAGATTCCCATCACAGTTCAATTGTGCCTGCACATATAGTGTTGCACTTGAGTGTGTGTGAGCTGTTTCATTGGCCTGGGCCCACTCATATTCCTGTGACACACCACATTTTATGTTCAAGTCTTATTAGCCTATATATTAATGGTTGCCAGGTTGGTGGGGGGAGTAACTAACCAGTGCTCTCCCCCATCCTACTCCATGACTGAGGTACCCTGAACATGGTACCGCCCAATGCACTGCCCCCTTTCGGGCGCCATTGGGGGATGCCCCCTTGCACATCAATGCAATTTTGTTGTGTGCAGTGTGCAGTGTTCATTTGTATGCTGGAGTGGAGTGATGTGTCACAATAACAATGGGAGTTAAATTTTCCCATTTGGGCTTTCACGCTTTCAGTTTTATGTTGGCCAACTGTAGTACACATTTGAAATGATCACACGGTCCAAATAAAATGCCTCTGCGGGCCAGATTTGGGCCTGGGCCTGAGTTTGACGTCCCTGTGTTACTGGGTTAAAGCTGTTTTCCACCTAGTCAGCAGGGCCGGATTAAGATGGCCTGTGGCCCCTAGGCTACAGGTTGCTTTGGGGCCCCCTGGAAGGCAAATTTCACTACAAATTAACATAGACAGTGTCATAATTACATGCTAGGAATTAAGGATAACATGTCTACCAACTGTACTCAACATGACAGATTCATTTTTCAATATTGCATCTTGTCACAATTCTGCAATTTTTCACTTTTGGCCAATCAGGGGCCCCCTGGCAGGTGGGGGCCCCTAGGCTGCAGCCATATCTAGCCTGTGTGTTAATCCGGCCCTGCTAGTCAGTATACTGTATTCAGGGTCGCATTAATGCACAGGCTAGATATGGCTGCAGCCTAGGGGGCCCCACTTGCCAAGGGACCCCCTGATTGTCCAAAAGTGAAACATTGCAGAATTCTGAAAAGATGTGACATTGAAAAAGTCAACTGTGGTGTTTAGTACATTTGCTAGACATGTTGTCCTTCATTCCTAGCTTGTAATTATGACACTGTCCATGTAAATTTATATATAAATTTATATATATATATATTAAATATTCCCACCGGGGGGCCCCACAACAACCTGTAGCCTAGGACCCCCCAGGCCATTTTAACAGAGAGAATAGAGAGAGCGACAGAGTGATAGAAAGCGACAGAGAGATATATACTTAAAGAATCTCTGATTTTAATCTGTCCCTGACTGTATTGTGTGTGTATATATATATATATACTGGATTAAAGCTGTTTCCCACCTACTCAGTATACTGTATCGTATGTATATACAGCTACTGTAACCTCCCTGGGCTAGTAGTCGGACCCTATCACCTCCAGGCTCCAGTCCGTGACCTCCAGCAGCCCAGCATGTGCTGATGGGGACGCCACTGTGTGTGTGTGTGTGTGTGTGTGTGTGTGTGTGTGTGTGTGTGTGTGTGTGTGTGTGTGTGTGTGTGTGTGTGTGTGTGTGTGTGTGTGTGTGTGTGTGTGTGTTGCAAAATGCTGCGGAGAGGAATATCACAGCATTGTGGCAGAAGCATATGTGTGTGATGCCTCAGCAGAATCTGTGTGTGTGTGTGTGTGTGTGTGTGTGTGTGTGTGTGTGTGTGTGTGTGTGTGTGTGTGTGTGTGTGTGTGTGTGTGTGTGTGTGTGTGTGTGTGTGTGTGTGTGTGCACACGCAGGTGTGTGTGTGTGTGTGCACACGCAGGTGTGTGTGTGTGTGTGTGAGTGTATGTGTGTAAAACACAATAAAGTGACCTTTGTAGATACAATGGGCTTTGTTCTTGTTACCGTGGTAGCACTCTCTGCAGCGGAAAGGAAAAGAAAGTGTACTGAGTTGACTCGTGTGTGTGTGTGCGTGTATTGTGTGTGTGTTTTATGTGTGCGTGTGTGTGTGTGTTTTCTGTGTGTGTGTGTGTGTGTGTGTGTGTGTGTGTGTGTGTGTGTGTGTGTGTTGTGTGTGTGTGTGTGTGTGTGTGTGTGTGTGTGTGTGTGTGTGTGTGTGTGTGTGTGTGTGTGTGTGTGTGTGTTTGTGTGTGTGTGTGTGCATGTGTTTACATGTGCGTGCTGTTTGAGACTGAGCTGCTGTCTAATTTTTCTAAGTGCAGTAACTCTGCTGTAAATCCTTTGTTTACTTTGCCAAACACACAGTCATCATCATTCTTAAGGGGACACTGTGTGAGATTTTTAGTTGTTTATTTCCAAAATTCATGCTGCCCATTCACTAATGTTACCTTTTTCATGAATACTT
>NC_085865.1:49122494-49124994 GCF_034702125.1 Engraulis encrasicolus
TATATGAACCTTTGCTCTGCTATACAAACCTTTGCTCCAGTTGTGCAGACTCCAACTACAGGGCAGAGAGTTCAGGGTTGTGGTGTGTAAGTGTGTGGTGTGTATATCTGTACGTGTGGGAGGGAGATTATTAAGTCAAGCACATGTGGGCTTTGTGTGTGTGTCTGTGTCTGTGTGCGTGTGTGTGTGTGTGTGTTTTTGTGTGTGTGTGTGTGTGCGTGTGCGTGTGCGTGTGTGTGTGTGTGTGTGTGTGTGTGTGTGTGTGTGTGTGTGTGTGTGTGTGTGTGTGTGTGTGTTTGTGTGTGTGTGTTGCATGTGTGTGTGCTTATGTGTCTCTGCACCCACATGTGCCTGTGTGTGTTTGTGTCTGTCTGTCAGTCCCTCCAGTTTTTCGCGATTCAGCGATCGCGTGGATTCATGCAAATTCAATGATATTCCGCATAATTTCACGATGCCGCGTAATTCCTGTAAAGCCGCATTTTTCCCGCAAAATTTCAACATTCTGTGGAGTTTATTGATTTATATTTTCGTCAAAAAAATAAAAATGTGACTACAATACCACCGGAGACGAAAACCAATACGAAGCATTTTTGTTAATATGTCACTGAAACATTGAAAAAGAATTGCCTGCTATTTCGGAAGTCGCGACCCTCATCTCAGCTGTTCCGCGTCTCTCCTCCCCTCCCTCACGCAGGCGTCGGTGCTGCACACTCATGACCTTTTTTTAACAGCAGTAGCCTACTTTTCAGTGCAATCCTGGGTGGAAAAAGTATTGTTGCCCATTTATCCATGACGAAGAAGTGTATGCAGTCATGAAATAGTGGCGGTACTGTCGCACAGTAGCAAACATCTTACGTTAGGCTACATGTTTGCGGAACTTCTCCACTAGGGTTGCCAACTGTCAATGAAAAAAATACGGGACACTTCATCGTGCCGGGGCTCTGGCGGTCGTCCCCCAGAAAAATTTGCATTTCTTAGATGTAATTTCCTGCATTCTAACGTCCCGTGTCCCGTTTCAGTTCAATACGGAACCCGTACTTTTATCTCTAAATACAGGACGATTCCGTATTTCAAGGGACGGTTGGCAACCCTATTCTCCACTCTCCCCTGTCGCTTTCATGAGCATGCTGCCCGACGGTCGTTGTCTGATCTTTTTTCAATGTTCGCTAATGTTTGTAATTTAAGGGTCTATGTCTATGCGTAGACACAAGCCTTCTAATAACAATCACTGTAGTGCCGGTCGCAAAGGTTTTGGAACTTGTTTCAGTCAAGGACACCGAGATAGGAAGTGAACGGCCCTTCCACGCTTTCACTGTGTTATTGCAATAAAGTCTTGCGAATCCATGCAACCATGCACACAACCATGTCAACGAGAGCGTGTATGCCATCACAACTTTGCATCAAGCAAATAATAGCCTATGCAACAGCTTGCAATACGAGCACGAGAGAGAGAGAGAGAGAGAGAGAGAGAGAGAGAGAGAGAGAGAGAGAGAGACGCGTCTTCCAACAGGTGACATTGTAACGCTTGCATACAGCCTGGCTACTGTACCCCGTGACGCTCTTCATTAGGCCTAGTGGTAGGCTATACCCACAAGTATTTTTTCATAACGCGCTGTCCCGTTTTCCCCCGAAGTCGTTCTAAAATATCGACAGAGATTTATGAGTGTCGCGGCCATGATTTTTTTTTTTACACATTGGACGCACTGGCTAATAAGACGCTCTGACAGCTTTTGACAATATTTTATTATTCTATTAAATAGGAAGTGTGTTTCTGAATCTCTCTCTCTTTTGTCTTAAGCCTGCTTAGACTGATTGTGGTTTTCAGTTACCAAAAAACCCAGAAAGGGATGCAAAATCTTTGCAAAAAATGAGAAAATGCCGCAAAATCTTTGCAAAAAATGAGAAAATGCCGCCACAAAATCAGGCATTTTGACCGCAAAAATCACAAAATCCCAGTGCAAAATCCTGGAGGGACTGGTCTGTCTTTGTGAGTGTCTGTGTCTTTGTGCGCAAATTCATGCATGCGTGTGTGTGTTTACGCGCATGTTAGTATACGTGTGTGTGTGTATGTATGTGTGTGTGTGTGTGTGTTCGCGTGCATGTTAGTGTAAGTGTGTGTGTGTGTGTATGTGTGTGTGTGTGTTCGCGTGCATGTTAGTATAAGTGTGTGTGTGTGTGTTCGCGTGCATGTTAGTATAAGTGTGTGTGTGTGTGTATGTGTATGTGTGTGTGCTCGCGTGCATGTTAGTGTGTCTGTGTGCTTGCATACCGTATGTGTGTGTGGGAGACATGCTCCCCTCTGTCAGACTGTGTGGGTGATACTTGAGCACACAGATGGGAGAGACTGCATAGATTGGCCAAAGGGCTTTTAGCGCCCTCTGCAGGCTAAAATGACTTATTGCAGGGCAGGCTGAGTCATGTGCAGTAGCCTAACTGCACTGAACAGCCTCGTCCTTCAGTCTGTTAGCACAGCTTCTCTTGCACGTCATACATTCATTAC
>NC_085865.1:49142494-49179994 GCF_034702125.1 Engraulis encrasicolus
GTAGGATTGGGGACAGAGTAGGTATTGCAACTATGCTGCTCAAGAATATTGAGTTCACTAAACTAGTATTTACTAGTATTGCCATTGACTTATATACGTCATTGAGTATTACCAAAGTGCAGCAAGTTTTGCATCAAAAATGTCTATTTATGGAAATTCAAAATTGTGGACATGGATAGGATCCCCCTTTTCATGTATGAAAACAGTAATTTTACCAGTGACAATGAATGCATGGAATTTGATGGTGTTGGTAATTATTCATAAAAAAAATCTAATTTTTAAATGAGCAGCAAGAATTCTGGAAATAAACATATTTACTGCACCTTTAAAGCCAGGCTCAAACTACACGACTATCGCCCAGAATCTCCCCCTCACGACAATTGGTGGATCGTTACCCCCTGTGACCACCGCAAGCGATTGTGTGCAACGTTCTAAGATAGAACTTTGGCAGCTTAAAGAGTCGCCAATCGCAAATCGTAGAAATCAAACGCTGTTTGATATTTGCGACTGGAAATAGAACGTCTGGCATTGTCTTGGGTGGTTACGATCAGGGATAAGGTTGGCAGTTGCGATTTTCATTATGTGTGTGGCGGAACTCGACGGCAAAATCGGACACAAAATCGGGAGTAGTGTAGTTTGAGCCAGGCTTAAGGCCCACCTCAGGTGATACGAGTATTTATTTTGTTGCATTGGGCATTCCCTGCGTGATTAGGGAGCTAAGCAGAGTTGTATAAAGCAGAAGTAGAAGCGCTCTTACAAATGTAATTACAGCACTAGTAGTGTGGTACTTCATGGTGTAGCCCATGTGCAGATGGGGTTGCTGGCGGGCCTATTCACTATTTGAAGAGTTCAGATGCAAAACCCCCTAAGTGCCTTTTCAGAAAATAATCTTAATTCATTTTTATCTAATACAAAGCTATCAAAATTGCATATTTTTTATTTTATTTATGTAATATAACTATTTATATGTATTATCAAGTACATAAATGTAAACCAAACCAACAACAGGGTTCTCTAAAAATATAGAAGTGCAGGTCTTCAGAAATGGAGTTAGGGGGTTTTGCATCTGAACTCTTCATTTGCTGAAATTACTCAATTACATCATCACAACATTGCTATGACAGTATCGAGAGTCTTAAGTAACAGATTAAAATATAGCCATTACAGTTTTGGTGACAGTAAGGTTATAACATAGGCTCTGCCCTAAGGGGTTATCCTATGTGGAATACCAAACTGCTAGTGTTGTTGGTAAGCCTTGGTAAGAGACACCTCTTCTCTCTTCCCCAGTGTTTCCAAGTGATTGATTACAACCTCTGCATTGAGGTTTGATGTGGATCTTGTATGCATCTTAAAATGTGTGTGTCTGTGTATTTCTTTATGTATGTCTGTGTGTGTGTGTGTGTGTGTGTGTGTGTGTGTGTGTGTGTGTGTGTGTGTGTGTGTGTGTGTGTGTGTGTGCGTGTGTGCATATCTCTTTGTCTGTGTGTGCGTACGTAACTCGAAATTGAAATGGCATGACTTTGACTCGACTTGTGACTTACCGCCCTGTGACTTCTGAATTGACTTGGACTTGCTTCGTCTTTGACTCGACTTGATTTGGGACTTGAGTTCAAAGACTTGAGACTTGTGACTTGCCCAGCAATGACTTGTTCTCACCTCTGGTACGTGCGTGCGTGCGTGCGTGCGTGTGTGTGTGTGTGTGTGTGTGTGTGTGTGTGTGTGTGTGTGTGTGTGTGTGTGTGTGTGTGTGTGTGTGTGTTTTTTGTAGTCTTAAGTACCCCTGAACCACTGGTGCTTCTTACCCCACCACGGTGCCTCACAGCCAACCGCACACAGCAGGGCGTGCTGCTCACATGGCTCCCGCCGGCCAATCACACGGCGCCGGTCGACCGCTACATCATCGAGTTCCGTCTGGGGGAGAGGTGGGAGGTGCTGGACGACCTCATCCCCGCCACCGAAACCGAGATCGTGGCCCGAGACCTGGTCCAGGTAAAAGTGAAATGTGAAACTTTTTAAAAGTTGAGAAGAAGCGCTCACACTATTGCCTAAATATTGTAACAGTTCTTAACTGGGTGCTGAATCCCACATAAACCATAAATGAATGACGGAAGTGAACGACAGCACTATTTCGGATTTTTTTAGTTTATTTTAGGACAGAGCCCTTCTTCAGCATGTAATGGCGATTGCACCAATAGGTGTTTGCCATTACATGCTGAAGAAGGGCTCTGCCCGAAACGCTCGTGGGCGAATAAGCAAAGAAAAAAATTCTGAAGAGTGCCCTGTCCTTCGCTTCCAGGTAAAAGACAGGCGTGCACTTCTCTAATGCCCTTGTGTATACATGTATAGTATCTGTGGTGCTCTTGTCCCCATGCCTGTCTTGTATGTTTCATGTCTTCATGTTTGTGCTTTTGGGACAATAGATGCCATCTAAAGGCCAAAGGCTTTTCCATTTAATAACTTAGACAGTATCTGGATAATTGTGGCCCGAGACCTGACCCAGGTAACAGGCGGATGTGCATTAACTTCCCTAAAACCCTTCAGTAATGCACTACGACTCGGTCAATGCTATTCTAGTAACAGCTAAATTATAACGCTGTGTCTTAACTGGCGAAAGCCTTTTGATCAGACAACACTTGAATACTTAGAAGCTGTTTACACGTACAGTATATGGATATTTCTGGCCCGAGACCTGGTCCAGGTAACAGACGGGCGGTCATGAACTTCTGTAGGCCCATAACGCTCATAACATTCCACCAGTGGAGCACTGTAAAAGTCATTGAAAAGTTAACTACCACAGCACTACACTACTATGACAGTACACAGGGACTTTGGTAATGCACTACGACTACTAGAACTACCACAGTACTACACTACTACTCCATAGTAATGCACTACGACTTGGTCAATGTTATTCTGGTAACAGCGAAATTATAACGCAGTGTCTTAACAGGCTAAAGCCTTTTGCTCAGACAACACTTGACTTAGACGCTGTTTACTCAAACAGTTCGTATATGGATATCTGTGGCCCGAGACCTGGTCCAGATAACAGGCTTCTCTAACGCCCTTTAGTAATGTACTACTACTTGGTCAATGCTAGTCTGGTAACAGCAAAATTACAACGCGGTGTCTTAACAGGCTCAGACAACACTTGAATACTTAGAAGCTATTTACATGTACAGTATATGGATATTTGTGTCCTCACTGGCCCGAGACCTAGTCCAGGTAACAGACGGGCATTAACTTCTGTAGGCCCATAACGCACGCTCTTACACTAGTGGATCGCTGTAATAGTCATTAAAAAGTTCACTATCATAGTACTAACTACCCTACTATGACAGTACACAGGGCCTTTAGTAATGCACGGCAACTTTCTCATTGCTATTCTGGTAACATCAAATTTAACATTTTGCCTTAACACATTGAATGCCAAGCCAGATGAAATTCCGTTTTTCCTCCCCATGCGTTGACTACCAGGACAAAGGTGTATTTGACAGTGAAAAGAGTAGAAGTCTGCATACCTGATGAAGACCCCATTGGGTCAAAAGTTTTTATGACCTGAATAAAACCTTCAAATTGGAGCTACCGTGTGTAGACTTCTACTCCTTCCAACAGCCATGCCTGGTTTAGTAAAAAAGCAGCACTCTCTGGTGCAATTCTTGTAGTTTAATCTAGTGGATTAGCATGACAGATAGACGTTTCGGCCCAAGACTTCTTCAGCGTATTTCAGCCACAGAGCATTGTTACCCACTGAAATATATGAATCTTGTGAAACCCACAGTGTCATGGGAAACACCTGGGCTAGGTAACGCCTAGCCTGGCTCTCACGCAGACCCTTCATGCTTCGTGCATCTTCATTAAACTTTGTGAGCTCGCACGAGGGTCTGGAAATCTTAGACGAGCCCGAGCGGAATCAGATATTTCACAGCCTGTCCAATGAGAATCGCGGGGCGGGATCGCAGGGCGGGGTATATACAAGTCAGTGGTTGAAGTAGTATGTGATTAAAAAAAAGCCACGTGAATTCTCCAATCAGGTTTGAGCTGTTTTGAACAGACCTATGCCTTTCCAGAGCTAAGTGATTGGCAGTGTTCCAGACCGTGTGAGAACCAGGTTAGGTAACACCTGCATCTCTGTGAAATAAGAATATGGCTGGTGGTGGTACACCTGAGACCGAATCTTACGACACTGAATTCAATCCAACAGGCCCATGGGCATCCTGAAGAGAAGTAATGTAATGTGTGTGTGTGTGTGTATATGTGCGTGTGTGCGTGTGTGTTGTGTATTAACAGGATGCTTGGTATGAGTTCCGAGCGCTGGCTGTCATGGATGACATCATCAGTGAGAGCAGCAATGTTGTGGGAGTGTCAAGTACAGGTACGGACACACACACACACACACACACACACACACACACACACACACACACACACACACACACACACACACACACACACACACACACACACACACACACACACACACACACACACACACACACACACAGAGAGAGAGAACAGAGAGAGAGAAAGAGAGTGAGAAAACAGAGATGAAAAAGAGATGATTTCTGGTGATAAGTTTTAAGCTGTGGAGCTAAACCTCTTGGGCTAAAAATACCTACAGATAGACACTATACACATAGGACTCACAGAACACTTTCATGCCCCCTTGTGGCTGACTAGTGTCCTCCCCCACTCTAAATGACAGCCCTTCTCTTCAGCCACCTCCACAACTATTTTCTTCCTTCACTCCTGTTAACATTGAAACTGTCTGTAATCTTTCTATGAAGGCCAGGCCTACCACCTGTCTCCTGGACCCTATGCCCTCCTCTCTTATCAAGGCCTGTCTACCAGTTCTCACTCCCCTCCTTACTAACATGATTAACACTTCGGCGTCCAGCGAGTGGTGCTGGTTTACCAGGCTAGCTTTCAGCAGGACTGAAGGCGATTTTTACGTGAAGAGCTTTGTGAAGGGCTGAGTAGAACACACCGGCGGTAAGACTGCCGTCTTTTTGCTGCCGTCACGCTCTGTTGTGTAACTGGCCTAAAGAAAAATCCTAAAAAGGAGCGTACGCAAAGTGTGTTATTTATGAACTTGATAAATTGTAAGCTACTGTGTTTGATGACATGAGGGCTGCTGTGTGTAAAGTAGAACTGCATGCAGGGCTGGCATGGGGGAGAAATAAGGCCTGGGCACTTTAAGCCGAAATGGGCTTTTCATAATTAGCGGCACAGAACTGACTCACTTTTTATTTATCCGATATGCTGATATTGTCCAACTCTTAATTTTCGATTCCGATATCGGCCGATACCGATGCCGATATATGTGGGTTAATTTTCCTCATAACAAATTTTAGGTAACATTACAAATCTGCTGTTGTGGAACAAAATATGCTTAATTTTATTGTAATGCCCCACTAGATGCATTCTCAAATGCAACAAAGCTTTCCAAATATTAACATCGTCGATGCAAAATAGAAAAATAATTAAGGAGAAAAGTGTACAGTAATGCAAGCATTATTATATCGGTTTTGATAGGTCAAAAATCCGATACCGATATTGACCGATAATACATTTTATGCTATTATCGGGCCGATAATATCTGTGGGCCGATATTATCGGACATCTCTACTTTTTTTCTTTTTTCTTGAACGTTTCTGAAAATAGGGGCCCACGAGGGGGCGGGGCCCACCGGGAATTGCCCGCTGTGCCAAATGACCAGTCCAGCCCTGACTGCATGACAGTGGTGACATTCTCCCTCAGAGCTAAAAATGCACAGCATGACTGTTCCGTCTCACAGGACCTAGAAAGAGACACGTCAGAGTTTTTATTTAGTGCCTGCAACATGGCATCCCCGATGGAAAAGTTGTTTCGTGTTTAAAAAACGAGGTCTGTTTTGTTTGCTATAGTTTCACAGGCAAGAGAATAGGCCTGTAGGGATTGCACTGTTTTTAGATCCAACAGTCCTGCCGCCGGCAATTGCATCTCATTTTCAGGACTGGAAAAAAGGAGACGCCATCTTTCCACTGAGACATCCATTGGCTCACTTTCATGTTGAACTATTTTTATTTATTTTTTTATTTTACCTTTATTTTACCAGGGAAATAAAATCACATTGAGAATAAAATTCTCTTTTACAAGTGAGCCCTGGCCAAGGCGGCAGCACACATAAAAGTTACATTTACAGACAGGACACAGACAAAACAGAACAAATCAGTATGGATAAAGAGATAAAATTACACAATAAAAACCATAAAATAATAAACATAAAACAACATTAGGAGATTAAAATATTAAAAGCAAGTGCAGACAGATTTAAAAGTGTCATTAAGATAGGTTTTAAACTCAGCTACAGACATAAAAACAGCAAGCTTAAGAGATTTCTGCAGTTCATTCCAGTGAGTTGGGGCACAATGAATAAAAGCAGTTTTACCAAATTCAGTTTTTATCATGGGGACATTTAAAACAATGTAGCTACTTGAGCGTAGATTGTATCCTTGACTGCTAAAAGATAAAAGGCTCTGTATATACAAGGGGAGCTGGCCAACTAAGGCCTTGTATACGAATAAAAGCCAATGTTTATGACGTCTAAAATCTAGTGATGGCCAGCCTACTAGGTCATACAACACACAATGGTGCGTAGAATGCTTTCTTCTAGTGATGAATCTTAAAGCAGAGTGATAAGTAGAGTCAAGTGATTGTAAAAGTGCCTTGGTGGTATTTCTATAAAAAATGTCCCCATAATCTAAAACAGGTAAAAATGTAGCTTCTACCAACTTCCTTCTTGCAGATTGTGAGAAACAAGCACTGTTTCTGTAATAAAACCCCAACTTTAATTTTAACTTTGACACCAATTGCTTAACATGAAGCTTAAAAGACAAGTCCTCCTCTAACACAAAACCTAAGTACTTATAAGAGGAAACCAACTCGATGGGGCTGCCCTGCAAGGTGAGAAGAGGTGGAATAGGGATATTCCTTCGGCTCCTTGCAAAGATCATATATTTGGTTTTCTTGTCATTTAAAACTAATTTTAAAGATAAAAGGCTGCGCTGGACTCTTTCAAATGCTTCTTGCAATTTTGAGATGCAGCTTTCCATGGAAGGTGCAGAACAATATATTATAGTATCATCTGCATATAAGTGAATATCTGCATCTGATAAGTTGTCACCAAGATTATTAATATATATTGTAAATAGCAGAGGGCCCAAAATGGACCCCTGCGGCACTCCAGTATCAATATTTAACTTGTCAGAAAGGGAGCCTTTGATTTGCACACTCTGGGTCCTCCCATTTAAATAGTTAGAGACCCAACCTACTGTAGAATCAGAAAGGCCAATACTGCGCAGACGTGATAAAAGAATGCAATGATTGACAGTGTCAAAGGCTTTAGTTAAATCAATAAATAAACTATATGGGAAGACTGTAGCAGAGTCACTTAGAATAAGTCCTTTCACTCGGCCGCCATCTTGGCTACGCCTCAGGGTTGCAATTTCAGATTAATAAGACCATGGGCATCCTAAAATTAATGATTACACAGAAATGGAACAACGGAGCGAGCCACAACCCATTTGGTTGGAATCGCAATGAAAACTAGTTTATAATGGGTATCAGATTGGCCGTATATATGAAAGCAACGCTGTAAATCATCATTTTCTTACTGATGTGTTGAACTGCACATGCACAGAATTTCACAAGACACGTTCGGCGCCGCGGTCTGTGGGAGCAAGTGGCCACGGACTCTGTTGCAACCCCACGAGTAGCTACCCGATGTGAACCGCACATGTCATCAGCAACCGACCAGTGGAAGCAGATTCTGAGGGCATACTGATTATGTTTGAGCAATCGTACAAGCTTACGCGTTGAGGCGGCGAGATGACTGGATAAATGACAGCACAGCTCAGCAAGCAATTGGCTCTTGTTGCCGGACAGGTGGGATATGTGCAAGCACGCGCCATATTAGCGTAGCGATTTGCTCCCATTCATTCCTATGGGCGCTTTCTGAAGTTTTTCATCTCCTCATACAAACTATTTCTGACTGTAGTACCCTGTGGACCACTCATGGTCACTGACAGCTTGGGCAAGTCCCAGGATAAAGTCATCTGACAAGAGCAATCGTGAATCGACTCTAAATCGTGAATTCAGGCAAAAAGCCTGAATAAATATAGTATATCTAGAGAAAGGATGTCTGCGGTTCAGCCCTTGTGGTTCTCACAGTCGAGGACAGCAGAATGGAGATAAACTGGGCCGCTTCTCAGTGACTAGACCCAGGTATGACCGGAGTGTTCGGCATACTTTTAGAGGTTTTTTATTTTGCAGCGTAAAGTGAGTTGATGTTTTGACGCACCTGCGTCTTCCTCAGATAGCGCATTCAGGCCGACTGAGAACCGTGCCGGTACCCGTTCCCGCACCTAATCGAGAACCCCAATCCAGAACCGACCTAATCCCGCACCTAATCGAGAACCGACCATCGTGTTCACGCCACAGATTTTTGCGTTTGTGTACCGGTAAGTTGGTTCGCAATGCGAACCGCAAAATACTAGTTTTTCTCAGCGAACTGCGACGACAGCATGGCCGTCAGCAGGTTCATCTGGGTAACACAATCATGTGCGGAAAAAGTTCAGTGCCCGGTATGAACACCGGCGGTTCGCAGATAAGCACTTTAGTGCCGAACGGAACTGATGCGGGCACCGAGTGAGACTAGTCACTGAGAAGAGTGAGACTAGTCACTGAGAAGTAGCCCAGCGTTGTCTTTTATAGTGTATATCATTGAATCTTTTAGTGTATATCATTGAATCTTCTCACCCTTAACAAGCCTCAAACACCCCCGCAAACGGGCCACCTCATATCACCAACCGGACCCCTTCCCCTGGCGTGGCCGGTGGTGGCGGGCATCATGTTAACCCTACTGTGTGTGTGTGTGGGTGTGTGTGTGTGTGTCCATTAGACCTCTTCCCCCTGCAAAGGTGAATGATGACAGCCTGATGTGGCTGGGAGTGGAGGACATCTCGTTAACCCTCTCTCTATCTCTCTCTCTCTCTCTCTCTCTCTCTCTCTCTGTATGTGTCCATTTTAACCCTACTTTTTGTGTGTTTGCATGTGCGTGTGTGTGTGTGTGTCCACTTCCCCCCTACGGAGGTGGCGGATGAGAGTCTGGTGCGGCCGGTGGTGGAAGACATCACGTTAACCCTACTGTGTGATTGTGTGTGTGATTGTGTGTGTGTGTGTGTGTGTGTGTGTGTGTGTGTGTGTGTGTGTGTGTGTGTGTGTGTGTGTGTGTGTGTGTGTGTGTGTGTGTGTGTGTGTGTGCGCGTGCGCGTCCACTAGACCCCTTCCCCCCTACGGAGGTGGCGGATGAGAGCCTGGCGCGGCCGGTGGTGGCGGGCATCGTGGCGACCATCTGTTTCCTGGCCGCCGCCGTCCTCTTCAGCACCCTGGCAGCGTGCTTCGTCAACAAGCAGCACCGACGCAAACTCAAACGCAAGAGAGGTGAGACACACACACACACAGACACACACAGACACACACAGACACACACACACACACACACACACACACACACACACACACACACACACACACACACACACACACACACACACACACACACACACACACACACACACACACAAACACCATATACATCCTGGTAGCGTGCTTCGTCAACAAGCAGCACCGACGCAAACTCTAACGCAAGAGAGGTGAGACACACACACACACACACACACACACACACACAGACACACACAAACACCATATACATCCTGGTAGCTTGCTTTGTCAACAAGCAGCACCGACACAAACTCAAACGCAAGAGAGGTGAGACACACACACGCGCACACACACACACACACACACACACACACACACACACACACACACACACACACACACACACACACACACACATGTTCATATAGACATACAGATGCAAGAGGAGTGAGACACAAACACACGCACGCACGCATGCACGCACGCACACACACACCCACACAGAGGTGAGATACAAAAGCACATACACTCCCTCGCAAATGCCACTACTGTAAGTCACAGCAGAAGAGAGGTATGGAATGAAATGTGATAATTAGTACGTTTTCTTAAAGGTTAGTAGTTTTTGTTGTAGATCTGGACAGCCCTTGACCGATATGGGGACACATCTGTATTTGGGGTCACCGAACAGGTTGTAACGCCCGGGACATGCTTGAATACAGGATATGCCTGCACGGGCACATTTCGCGTCGCCATACATATTTTATGTCAATTTTGCATGCATGCGAACCAGGGACGGGAGGGGCTATCTTCTGAACTTTCATGAAGAATCAATCAATGGTGGAAAAAAATAATGAGACCCCCGTCGGCTATATGCCCCTAGATGATACCTCCAGTATCATGCAAAGTATTCTGGTCGTCTTGAAGCAAGTATGTGCACTCACGTCACACACGTCTGCATACGTAATTTGAGGCACACAGTAGGGATGTAAATAAAATCGAAATGTATCGATGTATCGGAAGTATCGCCCGGCGATTTAATCGAATTGCATTGTATCGTGGGGTATTCTTAAGAATCGAAAAGAATCGAATCACTGGCCCCTGTGCAATGCCCTAGCTCCATAACACAATAGTAGTGGAAAAGTAATTGGGAAAAAATCGAATCGAACCTAATCGCAATCGTATCGTGGGGAATTCTTAAGTATCGAAAAAAATTGAATCCCTGATTTAAGAAATCGATACCGTATCGTATCGTCATGAAGGTTGTGATTTACACCCCTAGCATGTCCCCGGCCTAACTAGGAAAATTCAGGCCACTGCCCAAAGTCAGGCTCAATCTACATGACTCCGATTTTGTGTCTGATTTTGATGTCGGGTTGCGGCGCACACATAAAGAGAATCGCAACTGCCAATCTTATCCCTGTTCGTAAACATCTAGACAATGTCTGGCGTTCTATTTCGAGTCTCAAATATTAAACAGCGTTTGATATCTACGATTTGCGATCTGCAACTCTTTGAATTCTATCTTAGAATGTCGGTCACCACGAGGAAATTTTCCAGACAATCGCTTGTGATGGTCCTGCAAGGTAACGTTCCACCGATTGTCGTAAGGGGGGGTTTAAGTGGTCAGGGTCTGTCTGGTGTTTGGGGTGACTCTTATCTCTTTCCCTTCAGATCCCCCCTTGTCAATAACACACACCAGGAAGAGCATCGAAACTCCGTGAGTATTACCCTCATCACAGACACACACACATGTACACACATACTGTAAATGTGCAGGGAGGTCACGCATCCTTAATTAACAACTCCTATCCTATATGTTGCTCAGTCCCAACCTCAACCAAACACACACACACACACATACATTAATCTCTGCAAGCAAGTGCACAGTGTATGTACTGTATGTGAGATAGTCATGTCTGACTGCTTTGTGTGAAAATGTGCAATGATGCATGAGCGTATGAATGAGAGTACATACCTGTATATCCACTAAAAAAATACACCAGAGTAGGTTTATTACGGGTGCGAGTATCCGCCACTCAGAGGTTGAGGCAATTTTAAGATACAGTATGTCACATGTCTATGTAATACATGGATATCAAGGTCGACTTTCATTGAGGAAATGGAATGCATTTGTTTATAACTTACAGTAGTTGAGAAAGCTCCAATTCTTTTCACAACCAAATCAGAATTTAATGACTTTCTCGTTTCATTTTTTATTTTGGGGATGATGACTATCTGTGTTACAGTGGGTGTGTGGGGTAGGGTGATCTGCAGAGCCTATTGAGAGCAAAGAGAAGGCATACACACACTGAGACCAGACACATTTTTGTGCTGTAGTCAGTGATTTTTCTCTCTCACACACACATAGTATACTACAAAACTCACTTACTCACTCACCTCAGACACCCTTAGTGCTGCAGTCAACTTTTTTTAACAGTTTCAGCTATGCAGTCAACACACACACACACACACACACCTACGCACGCACACACACACACACACACGCACGCACGCACGCACGCACGCACGCACGCACACGCGCGCGCACGCACGCACGCACGCACACACACACACACACACACACACACACACACACACACAGCAGAGAGCACCAGGTGAGAGTGCCAGCTTTCTTTCCATTCCATTCCATGATGGGGCACCTAAGTCACGCCCTCTACTTCCTGGTTCATGAGGCATGGGGAGTCAAAAAACAATTACTGGGCTTGAAATGAGTGGTTTTTTGACACCAATCCAAACCTTGGACCTCCACCTATGCACCACAAATCCACCACGACTCGTCTCGTTCACTTCCATTCTATTTTTTGCAACTTATTGCCTTATGAACCAGGAAGTAGAGGGCGTGACTTATGTGCCCCATAGGTTCAGTTGGTATTTCTGCTTCGCCCTTCCAAAATGAGAGGGCGGAGTATGCGGAGGGGAAAACAGGAAGCCTCAGATGAATGGCAGTGAATAACTAACTACTAAAGCCCAACTGGGAAACTCCAGCTCCCATTGTCATTGTGACACCGCACTCGACAGCACACTGCATACAACAAAATTGCATTCATCCCTCTGAACTTTGGCACCCCAATGGCACCCGAAGGGGAGCAGTGCGGCGTGACGGTACCATGCTCGGGGTACCTCAGTCATGGAGGAGGATGAAGGAGAGTACTGGTTAATTACTCCCCCCACCAACCTGGCGGGTCGGGAGTCGAACCGGCAACCTTTGGGCTACAAGTCTGACACCTTAGCCGCTTACCCATGACTGTCCAACAGCAGCTGTTGTTAGCGATATCAACACTCATTTAACATTGTTGCAGTGCATCCGAAAATAACACGCAGGTGATATTCTTTTCATTCTATCTATATAAAACGAAGGCAGAGATAGTGTCACAGATCAGCTGTGACCGCGTGCTTTCATTGGTGATGGATGTCTTCAGTGATGACATTGTGGAAATGCCAACCATATGGCAATCAGTATGGGTCAATCACTATGGACAAGCAGTCACTAAGTTCTGTAAGGCCTTACCAACTTCTGCAAGGGCTTCGTTTTTCAGCAACAAAGCGAACATCTTATCGTCTGGACGTGAGTTGCAGAAGTAGTATAATGACGTTTAAGGATTTCTGGTGTGGCTCTGCTACGAGCTGCCATTCACTGCCGTTCTTCCGAAGCTACTCGTTTTCCCGTGCGCATACTCCACCCCCTCATTTTGGGTGCGTGGACCAGACATGCACACTGGATCTATTGATTGGAGTGGGAGGGTGAATGGTGAAAGGTGTAGAGCGTGTGGGTGGGTTAGGGTGGACTAGGATGGGGGTGGGTGGGAGGATTTGTTTCTGCATCCATGTCGTTCATCTGTAGTGTGTCCGTGATGTGACGTGACGTGACAGTTCTCCAGGCCACTTCCACTTCGTCTCCATAGCGCCACACGGCTACACGAAAGCCAACACTACACCAAGCCACCACTACCATGCCACCCCTTCAACCTCACCCTCCATGTCACCTGTGTCACTCGCCTCAGATGAGGTCGGGGTCTGGGTCTTTGACCTCACCAGACTGGCACTGCATCTGGACATGTGCCCTTGAGTGTGTGTGTGTGTGTGTGTGTGTGTGTGTGTGTGTGTGTGTGTGTGTGTGTGTGTGTGTGTGTGTGTGTGTGTGTGTGTGTGTGTGTGTGTGTGTGTGTGTGTGTGTGTGTGTGTGTGTGTGTGTGTTTGTGTGTATTGGCTGCTGTGACAGAGACTGAAAATGGCTGTTTTGTGTGTTTGTGTGTTGGCCAGCTTGACTGAGATGACGTGTTTATTTGTGTGTGTGTGTGTGTGTGTGTGTGTGTGTGTGTGTGTGTGTGTGTGTGTGTGTGTGTGTGTGTGTGTGTGTGTGTGTGTGTGTGTGTGTGTGTGTGTGTGTGTGTGTGTGTGTGTGTGTGACTGTGTGTGTATGGGTGCCGGCATGTGTGTGAGTGTGAGTTTGCGGTTGGCCAGCGTAAGCTCAGGTGCTGACCTGAGACACTGTTTATCTTATGTGTGTGTATTGACTAGGGTGCGAGTGTATTTGTATGGGGGGGCAACATGACTGAGGTACTTTGGGAGTGTGTGTGTGTGTGTGTGTATGTGTGTGTGTGTGCTGGCATGACTGAGGCACTGTGTGTGTGTGTGTGTGTGTGTGTGTGTGTGTGTGTGTGTGTGTGTGTGTGTGTGTGTGTGTGTGTGTGTGTGTGTGTGTGTGTGTGTGTGTGTGTGTGTGTGTGTAGGCATGACTGAGGCACTGTGTGTGTGTGTGGGCAGTTGCAAACGGTGCTGTGAGTATGTATGTAAGTATGTCTGTACGTATGTATGTATGTGTGTATTTCTCGTCGCAGGCCTCCTCTGTCCCCTCTGCCTGGCATTGAGCCGTATTGGGAGGAGCCAGACAGGAGCAGCCTCAGGCCCCCGTCCGCCAGCCCCCAGTGAGTCTGCCCACCACCCTACCCCCTACTCCACCCCACCCCACCCCACCCCAATTCACCACTCACACACCCACCTCATCCGACCCCCCCCCCCCCCCCCCCACCTCTTGTACCCATCTGTCCCGTCCCACTTTGATGACGAACCCCTCCATTTGCCACCCCCCCCCCCCCCCCCGTCCTTTGTCGTGCTGGTCTGCCCCCCCCCACCCACCTCCCTCCTCCCCTTCCCATTCTCTGGACACCCCCCCCCCCCCTTTTCATAGGCCCTGCTGGCTGTCTCCCCGATTTGGCCCGATCCGCCGCCCGCTCTCTTTCTCTCTCTCGCATGCAACTCTACCGCTCGCTCGCTCGCTCGCCCGTTCGCTCGCATTGGCTGCTCTCGTTCTTTGAATGGCTCCTGTATATTTCCTGTGTGCTGTTTTTTTGGTTGTTGTTTTTAGCGTTTGTTGCTAGCGGCTAGCAATAACATACGCAATGCCATGTTTGTGTTGTCATGCTAGCAGCTGGTGTAAGAAACGCTGATCTCTGTTACGATGCTAGCAGTTACTGAAAGAAATGCCGATTTCTGCTGTAATGCTAGCAGCTAGCATAAGGCGTGCTGTGTTGTGCTGTAAGGATGTCCGTTGGTAGAGGGAATGTTGACATCTGCTGCCATGCTAGCAGCTAGCATAAGAAGTGTTGAGTATTGTCCTGTGATTGTAGTGTTTTAGCATAAGAACTGACAATTTCTGTGATGCTAGCTGGAAGAACACGGTACCATGGAAAAGATCGCCGTCAGTCTTGTTGGTCCTGGATGATTCTTCAGTTTCTGGTGGCATACCTGTGTGTATGTTGGTGTGTGTGTGTGTGTGTGTGTGTGCGTGTGTGTGTGTGTGTGTGTGTGTGTGCATGTGCGTGTATGCATTTGTGGGTGGGAGTGTTGAAGAGGTACATGGGCCTGCTGTGTGTATGTCTGTGTGTGTGTGTTTGAACTGTTCTTGTGCCGTCACTTAAGTCTCATCTTGTTCTCCATCGTGTTGTTTCATTGCTTTGTACTTCTTTCTATCTTTCCTTGTGTCTCTATTATTCCCTGTCTTTTGCTATCTCCGACTCTCCGTGTAATAAAGGAATGAAAGCCTCTCTATGTCATAGTCTTTCTCTTGTTAAGGACAGCCTTTATTTACTTTTCTCAATCAATGGAAAACATACTCAATGTAAAAAGACACATTTGTGATGCAGCAAAACTGATCAAATCAGATCAAATCGATGCAGTGCACATGGGAACTGAAATGTTGCAATGCATTCTGGTTAGACAATTTGTCATGTGCACATGTGTGTTTTGATTGGATTTCATAACTTTTGCTCCATCACTAATATGGTTAACGACACAACCAGGGCAGTCATGATTTACCTTTCATGGCCAATTGGCTAGTCACCAAATCAGGGCTTTCACATGCAGTTCAATCAAAGAATCATCTAATGGAGTAAGATACATCAAGCCCATACTTTTCCTGGATCCATGTGACATCAGGTGAACGCTGCTTTAGAGAGACTTTCGGTTAGGAGACCTTTAGAGACTTCAAGTTGAGAATAAATGGAGTTTCCTTAGCGCTGTAGATGGCGGTAGCACACATCATATGCAAGCCGCCACCAAACACCACAGAAAGAGAAGAAGGAGGGGGCAATGCCCCCCCCTTAGGAAACCGTACTTGAGCACACTCCTTTGCATTGAGTAGGCGGGGTTTGGGGTATCTTATTCTACTAGACGATTCTTTGCTTCGATCTTCTCTAGACTCATTTTGGCAGCCCTCTTGCTCTGTGTGTCCTGATTTAGTGCTGGGACATCAGTGCCCAAGGAGCCAACATGCATACAGTAGGCAGTTAGGACAATAGTGATTGAGTGGAGGTGCAAAACGCACACCAGAAACAGAGGTGCTGGCAACCAGAAAATACACTTGCAGGAGGAGAGAAGTGCCGCAGCCCTGAGGAAGGCCGACAGGCCGAAACGTTGTCACATTAAAAACTGTTTATTTAACTTGAGAGTGTGCGGCACTTCTCTCCTCCTGCAAGGACAATAGTGATTCCCATTCAATGTTGGCTGGCTTTAGGCACCTTTTTTCCCAGTAGTTCCCATAGTACTCCACCTCAGGCTGTTGAGCCCTGTGCAACTGATCAGCCGGGAGCGTGTCTATGTTCCCACACCCCATTGGTCCCACATCACTTAGACATTTAACATTAATTTTTAGGCCCATTGGTCCCACGGCCCATTGGTTCCACAGCCCATTGGTCCCACAGCTTATACCTGCTGGCCCATGTTCCCACATTTCTAAGAATTTATTCAAATTTAGGCCATATGTCCCATGGCGGGGAGAAAAGCATGTTCTCTTAGTTTAGTCGGAAATGTGGGAACATGGAGTTGTGGAACATATGGGCTTTATTTGAATAATTTCTGGTAACATGGAGCAGCAAGAATATGGGACCAATGGGCTGTGGGAACATAGAGCTGATCCCCACCAGCCAACATATGCAGGCACACAGAAGGTTCTTGATCAGCCTGTAGCAGAAACGGGCTTGAGGGCTGCTGAGTGGATCCCCAATTGCCTGCCCAGGACCATTGGTAAAGTGTGTGTGTGTGTGTGTGTGTCTGAGTGGAACATTGAGAAGCATTTTATTCTGTTGATGCTGATGCTGATGCTGCTTTTACAGGCTGTCATCAGGCAAGATGAGTCCGGAGAGCATGCAGTCGTCGCGCCCCCCGTCTCTGGCCAGCATGGGCCCGCCGGGCCTGTACGTCAAGAGCCTGGGCAGCCCCAAGAAGGAGAAGGAGCTGTCCCTGTACAAGAAGACCAAGCGAGCAATAACCAGCAAGAAGTACAGCGTGTCCAAGCACGAGGCCGAGGTGACCACGCCCATCGAGCTGATCAGCCGCGGGCCCGACGGCCGCTTCGTGGTGGAGGCCGGCGAGCTGGAGGCCGGCCTGCGCACGCGCCGCATCCAGGGCTTCCCCTTTGTGGAGGAGTCGGACCTGTACCCCGAGTTCCGGCAGTCGGACGAGGAGAACGACGAGCCGGGGCCCCTGCCCCCCGTCATGGCGACGCTGCGCCCCCAGATCTCCCCCGTGTCCTCCAGCCAGGAGTCCTACGCGCAGCCCCCCGCCTACAGCCCGCGCCTGGCCCACAGGCCTCTGGAAGGTATGAGCATCTACGAGGCCGGCGGCGGCCCGCAGGCCACCGGCCAGAGCCGCGTCCCCCACTTCCACAGGCTCTTCCCGCACGGGCCCTTCTACGGGTACCTGGGTAGCGGCGTTGGCGTGGGCGTGAGCGTGGGCCTGGGCCCCCACGAGGCCCACGAGTTGCAGCCGCCCTTCTACCTGCCGGAAAGCAGCTCGCGCAGCTCCGTGGCCTCGTCCTCCCCGCCTCCAGAGGGCGCCTATTCACACCCCCGCCTCTCCCTGGGCGACGGGCGGGACCTGAGGGGACCCCCGTACTCCTCCGGCCACGCTCTCCCGCTCTCCCCGTCCCCCGGCCCCCGTTCCCCCGAGCTCTGGCCCCCTCCCGACTTCCCCTTCCTCAGCCAGGAGGGGGCGCACCTGCTCCTGCCCCCGCACCACCGCGCCCTGCCCCCCGACCTGCCCCCCTACCCTCCGCCCCCTCTAGGCGCCCCGCAGTTCTCCTCCCTGCAGCTGCCCTCCGCCTTCCTCCAGCTGGAGGCCCCCAAAGGGCCGATGGGGGGCCGCTCCCCCACCCAGGGCCCGCCCGGCTCACATGGGCCCCTGGTCCGGCATGTAACTATGCAACAGGCGGCCAGTCTGGGCACGCTCAGACACACGGCGCACGGCATGGGCGTGCCGGTGCTGCCGTACGCGGGCATGCGGCTCGGCAGCCCCAGCACGCTACGCAGCGACAGCCCGGACGCCTGGCGCTCCGACCCGGAGCCCTGGCTGAGCCCGCGCTCCGCCCGCCGCGCCGACCCCGGCCAGCAGGTGGTGCTGCAGCCCTCGCGCCTCTCCCCGCTCACCCAGAGCCCGCCCAGCTCCCACGCCGGCTCGCCCGACATCCTGGTGCGCCCCCCGCCGCCACGACCCAGCATCCTGCGGCCCTCCCACTCGCAGGAGATGCCCGAGACAGCGCGCCACCCTCCCCTCGCCCGCGTCAGCTTCTCCCAGGGCTCCTCCCCGGCCTCCTCCCCCACCCAGAGCCAAACCCACATGCACCCTGTCCCCCGCCGGCCCAGCCCCTCCTATCACGCCCAGATGGCCTTCGCTACCGCCGCCGCCAGCTACCCCTCCCAGTCCCCTTCCCAGTCCCCGTCCCCCCCGACCCAGATGGCCGCGTGCCCCTCCCAGCCGAGGATGCAGGAGGAGAGGCCGCCCTCCGAGCCGTCGGCACACCAGCTGGCCTCCGCAGGGTAGGTGTACTCCCGTCCGTCCTCCTCGGCAAACCGAACAGGCAGCCCAGCCTACGTTCACCTACGTACTGTACCTACCCCCTGTTTTTTTTTTTCAAGAGCTGTTACTATAGCAACCAGAGCTGGCAGGGTATACCTATGCGAGACCTGTTAGTTGCTATGGCAACAAAGAGTGGGCAGCGTACTGTCGTTATGGGCTGTTTCCTGTGGCAACCAAAACATGTAGCTTACCATATGTAGAAATGGTTACTGCAACCAGAAAAGACAAACCACAAGGTATACTTTTAGCAGGTACTACAAGATACTGTACCTTGATGATCTCTGTACTAAAGATGATTGACTCTTCTCCCTTTTGACGTTGCCACTCTACAATACACACAGCAATTTAGTAAACTAGGCAACGTGAAAATAGAACTCAGCATATATAGGTGTACCAAAAGTTCAATAACATGTCTTTATATATGACTTGTGGTCATGGAATTTCACTTTCCGACTCAGTGTAGGCTAATGTACAAATTCATCATGCAACCACATGCAAGATCCTTACAAAAATGTGTTCACTCCAGCACATATTATTGACACTATGGAGTTAGTGGACTAACATAGGTTCCTTATTGGCTATGGCAACTATAGTAACTCATACAGCTCATTGTATTGAAATATGCTCAATCCAGCAATTCATATTCACATATCATATTTTTGTCAAATGTTTTGTCTTTAGTATTGCTGTGTTTTATACCCATATTGTTAAAATATATCATGCTGACAATCATGTCTGTTACCAATGCTACCACTGCAAAATGGATTAGACTAAAGAGCCACACTGAGTGCACTTCTATAAACATATTGATGTCCCCGACATTTTGTCTGGAAAACATAATGCCATCATTAACATACAGTATCTCCCTGTTGAATTTGGCTTTGTTTTAGAACCCCTTATTCCCTTATTAAGTGTTATGTTCTAGAATACTCATTCAGCATTGTTATGTTTCCAGATCGATCTTGATTGAGTTTGTTCTAGTTCCATCAACTCAACACCAGTAAGCTACCAGCGGCCATGGCCCCCTACTGATTCCTCCTCGAGCACATTCATTTACCTTTGTGCTACCCCCGCCTTCTCCACAAGCACACACACCACATCCACCACACCCTCCCTTCCCAACGCCACCTCCCTCACACCCACACTCTCCCACACCTGTTGCACCTCCACCTCAATCCCACACCCCACCCCACCCCCGCTCCAAGCCCTCACTCCCACCCGCACCCCGAACACCCCAACCACCCCCACTCCCCCCACCTCAGCCTCACCCAGGGCCTGACCCAACCCCTGCCACCCATCCCTGGGGTTGCAAGTGTGTTCCTTTTTTGCTTTGTGTGGGTGGGTGTGTGTGTCTGTGTGCGTGTGTGTGTGTGTGTGTGTGTGTGCGCGCGTGCATATGTGTGTGTGTGTGTGTGTGTGTGTGTGTGTGTGTGTGTGTGTGTGTGTGTGTGTGTGTGTGTGTGTGTGTGTGTGTGTGTGTGTGTGTGTGTGTGTGATGAGTAGTAAATAGGCAGGTGGCTGTACGTAGTTGTCTGTGCCCTGTTGCACTAGTCTCACTCTCTGTGTTTCTTGGTTGATCTCAGCTATCTGGCCAGCATTGTTGTGACCAGGTCGTCCACTCCGTGATAGGTAAGGGTTGAATCCATGCCTGACGGGGAGGGTCAGCAGGCGGGGTCTATAATCACCGTTTCATTTAAAGGGGAATCACTGGCAGAGCTCACACACTAACACTAATACTAACTAGTAGCCAGCCAGCAAAAAAAACATCTGGCCTCTCCCTTTTGCCCAACTCAAAACCACCAGGCTTGTTTGATTGCCTGTCCAAACCATCAGGCTTGTTTGAATGCCTTGTCCAAACATTTTCAGAATTCTCATCCTATCAGAATCAGAGCTGTCTCATTCTCTGCTTGTTCAAACTCCAAACCATCTGGCCTGCTTTCATACGGCTGTTAAAAAAATTCAGAACAGCAGAATTCTCTCAATGGTGGCCCAAACCTCAAATCCACAGCTGCAGTATGTCTGTACAAACCTGGCAAAACATTTAAACATCAAAAAGATTGTCATGCTTGTCCAAACTTTAAATATCAGGCGTGTTTCACAGCTTGTCAATAACACTAAATGACACAATCCTCCTCACGCCTTTCCAAATTAAACACACACATATCTGTGTACGCAATAAAGACGGGAGATGATTTGATGACAATACGGTCAATCAACACTGGCATTTAACAGCTGTTACCAGCTTCTATCAGCTTCTATCTCCCTCTCTCTAAAAAGCTTATTGCTGATTGGATGGTGCTCTTGATTTAAGAGTGGGCTCTTTGTGTGCCGAGCCGAGCCAAGATGAGCCGCGCCGCGCCCACTGCACCGCTGCCTGATTCAGCATTCCCCTTTAAAGCTTTCGTTCCATGTGCCAAATCTCATGCATGCCTCTCCAGAGCACTCCTCCACAGTGCCGCCAATCAATCAGTAACAGACAGATTTTTTTGTCAGAACTTTAACTAAAATATATATATATATATTATATACAATTTCTTCTTGTCACATTCGTGGTTTTTTCTAGTGGTTTGGTTTGTTTCCTTTTTTGATGTGACTTGTTTCTTGACTGGCCATTCCCCTCTCCTGCCATCCTCCTCCCCTCAGCATGGTGACGCCTCACTCTCAGTGCTTATGTGGATGATATACTCACCTTTCTCAGTGCTTATGTGGATGATATACTCACATTTCTCAGTGCTTATGTGGATGATATACTGATATATATATATATATAACTCAGGTAACATGTGTGCAGTGCCCCCTCCACCCCACCTTTATCAATCGTGTGGACCCTGTCTCTATTTACAACCCCTTACACCCCCCCCCCTCCCACACCTCTCTCTACTAACGTCTTTGCCTCTGTCTCTCCACAGCAGCCCAGGGGAGAGCCTGCCCCCTCCCACACAAACACAAACACCAGCTCCCCCTCCCCCCTCACTTACCCCACTTTAAATCCTTCTCAAAAATATTCCCGTTCTAAAGCTTTGTCTTTCGGTTAGTTCAGATTTCTTCTTTGGAGGTGTCACAGTTTGACTGCTGTTGCTTTGGCCATCCTCTCGGGGGCCCATTGGCAGCACAGACGTATCCTGGCCCAGTGATCAAGTCAGAGCCAAAATGGCGACGCCTGGGTCCCTATTTAGGCAGCAGGGTAACAGAGCCCCCCCCCCAGGGCCATAATGGCCTTCAGTTTTGAGATTATGGTCCGGCTCTCAGTAGATCTGTGCAGCTGTGCCCTCCTGATGGACTCTAAGCCATATCAGGAGGAGTTCTGGTGAGGCAACTGAAACCAGCACCCAGAACCCAGAACCCAGAACTGCGACTGAGCTGGGGCTTCTGGGGCACTAATCCAGCTAACCATGGCTCCACCCAGTAACACGCCACCACCACCACAGGGGCATCCCATCGATCCAAAGCAGCTCTCAGGATGGTTCCAGGTCAACCTTGCACTCCTCTACCTGAGGTGCCCTGACATAGGAGAGGGAGAGGGGTCAGGGAGGGAGGTGGCATTCAGGTCCACTAACTGTAGAGAACCATCCCCCTCCTTCCCATTTCAAAAGAAAATTGTGCATAGATTAGGCACAAGGTTGGAGCTTTCAAGCAGCACTGGCTTCCACCAGATAACCTGCATTCGTCATGAGTCTCAAATCAGAGAGTTAGGCCAGTGACATGTACTGTTCCAAAACCAGCCCAAATTATACTGACACAAAGCAGTGAGAATATTTACACTATCAGCATTGACTATTTACTGAAATGCCCTGGTACTCGTGCCAAAAATATAGGTGAGGGTTGTCACTGAAGAAGGGAACAACATTTTATTAATGGGGCCTGCAAAAGTTCAAATTTCAAGACAAAAAAAACGTCCACAGGTTAAAGAGAGATCCATGGTGTATTTTTAGCCATGTATTCTAGCCCCAAACAGAACTGCATTTGAAAGCAAACAGTAATTTGAGCGAAGTAACGTAGACCTGTATCGTGTCATTGTGACACAGGACACCAGCTCAAAATAAATGGGAAACTTGATTAGCGTGAAAGTGCAGGTCTGTGAGTGTGTGTTTTAGCGACACACACACACAAATTAGCGGGGCAAGAGCCCGGTGGGAGTGCCGAGGTTGACACCAACCATCCTGTGTGTTTTGTGACTGTTCCTCCTCCCCTTTCACCCAAAGATTACACCACCACCACCATCCTGTGTTTCCACACTATTTTCTCCACCCCAAAGACTACTACTACTTGACCCTCCCTCTGGCTGCGTCTACTGGGTGCTTTGGTCTGAAGCTCTCATACTGTGTGTGTCTGTGTGAGTAAGTGTGTGTCTGTGTGAGTGCGAGTCTGTATGCGTGCGTGTATGTGTGTGTGTGTCTCTGAGGGTGTATGTACGTACATACAGTATGTTTATATCTTTGTATGTGTGTGTATGCGTGTGTGTCTTTGTTCATGTGTGTGAGTGTTTCAGTGGCGTTGGCATGGCTCTTCTCCTCGGCTGGAGCTCAGTCAGAGAGGCCATTTCAGCTCCACCTCCCCCTCTTCCTCTGTGAGATTTTGGAGAGGCCAGCCAGCCAGCCAGTGTGTGTGTGTGTGTTTGAGTAGTCTAGAGCCCCCTCCGGTGGTGGTGAGCAGTAACGACAGGCTGGCTCTCGCCCCTCCTTCCTGTGTCTGTCTGTGTCTGCAGGAAGCCCTTAGGGGCCGAAGGCGGAACACCTGCCGGGTCTGAGGGGTACCACACACAGCTTTTCCACTCCGGCAAGACGGGCTCCAAGGAAGCCGTCAACAACAACAATAACATCACCAGACCCCGGAGGGAAACAGGTGTGGGCTACTTACGGCAACCTGAGCTAGTTGCAACTGGTGCACCCGGTCAAATTAAAAGGCTACAGATCAGAGCATACATCCAAAGAATCGTCAATTAGAGTAAGATAAGTCAAACTCGGTCCACTCAATGCAAAGGAGTGTGCTCAAGTTTGGTCTCCTAAGGGGGGCGTTGTCCGCTCCTCCTTTCTCTCTTTCTGTGGTGTCTGGTGGTGGCTTGCATAAGATGTGCGCTACCGCCATCTACCTGCACAGCGGAAAGGGAACTCGATTTATTCTCAAAGATCACCTGACATCGGATGGATCGTGGAAAAGTATGAGCTTGAAGTATCTTACTCTAATAAAAGATTCTTTCATTCATCCAATCTGGTCCGGTCCGCCCATTTGAAATGAGAGGGCAGAGGCCCTGCTGTGGCCAAACGGTAGGACACTTGTCTGCCATGCAGCCGACCCGGGTTCGATTCCCGGCCCGGGTCATTTGCAGACCCCGTCTCTCTCCCCATTCGCTTCTTGTCCACCTCTCATACTATCCTGTCATCAATAAAGTCGAAAAAAAATATCTTTAAAAAAATATGAGAGGGCGGAGTATGTGGAGGGGAAACAAGCAGCTTTGAATGAATGGCAGTGAATAGCAGCTGTTATTTGTAGAACAAAATCAACACTCATTTATCATCATTGCAATGCATCCAACAATTACACTTAGGTGATATTGTTTTCATTTTTTTTATCAATGCAAAACGAATGTGGAGGTTGTCATAGCTCAGCTGTGACTGTATGTTTTACTTGGTGATTTCTTCAGTGTGTTGTCCATAGTGATTTCCCCCAAACAAACCCTCGCAGGACAGGGATGACGTAGTGGAAATATGAGCTTGATTTGTGAGGGATATATCCCATATGTAAAGAATATGGAGAAATTACCATGGACATTCCCCAATTTCTGCAGAGGCTTACCTCCACATTTGATTTTCATCAACAAAGCAAACATCTTTTACTGTCTTGACATGTCATTTAGAGGTATTATAATGATGGTAAATTACTTTTGCCTTCAGTCAAAGTTGCTTGCTTTCCCCTCCGCATTCTCTGCTCTCTCATTTTAGGTGGGTGGACTACACGCGCTGACTGTATAGTGTCCTTGGATCCAACCCAGAGTTTCTAGTCAAATAATAATGGCTCTGCCTTATGGCATCTAGTCAGATCATAATACTCTTATGATAATTGATAATAAGGGGTTGCAGGTTCGAATCCCACCTGACCTCTCCCTACGCCTCCATCCATGACTGAAGTGCCCTTGAGCAGGGCACCTAACCCCACATTGCTCCAGGGACTGTAACCAATACCCTGAAAAATAATAACTGTAAGTCGCTTTGTATAAAAAGCGTCAGCTAAGTAATGAAATATAATAATAATAATACCTCTCAACTAATAATAGTCTCACCTCACAGCACCTTATCATGAATCATAAATTACCGGTAATCATAAAGCTTAGTACTTCATAATATAATGTACTTTGTACTCCATAATATATAATGCCAAGGGAAATACGTAAATCAGTTTCAACCCCACAGCACCAAAAAACTGAGTCAAATTACATAATGGGGTTATTTTTGGTAGCCTATGGCCAATGGCTCAAACCTTGCAAGGTGTTCGGCTCCTTTTCGACAAGGCGTTTATTTTTCTTCACAAAAATAGCTTCAAATTATTTTCTTTCACATTGAGATTTCTGGGAGGAACATGAATCTAGGAAAAAAAATAGTACCCCCCCCCCCCTGCTTACCCCCTGGCACATCTCTGTGAGCACAAAGGACGAAGTACATTCCAATGAACCCAAACACCTTCTACGTAACAAGAACATGAACACCTTACAATAGTTAAATGTGTGTGTGTGTGTGTGTGTGTGTTTTTTTTTGCTGCCTTCCAGATGTGAGCAGCTCTCAGACCCAGCAGCCGTGTGTGTCTGCGGCCCCTGCGATGGCAGCCAAACATCAGGAGGAGGAACCCGGCGTTGACACAGACGACAAGAAGAAGAAGAAGAGGAGCAGGATGATGAGTCGCCTGGCCCTGTGGGAGCGTCGGAGGGGGGGCCCCCGCCGCCAGCTCTCCTCCCTGCTGCCTCTCTCCCTGCCCCTGCCCCTGCCCTTACCCATACCCATAGCCCAGCCCCAGCCCCCAACCGAGGAGCGAAAGGCCCTACTGGCCAGCATGGATCCCCACCGACCCGACTACGGAGCCCTGCTCTAAGGCCTCGCCAGTGCCACGTCCAACCCCACCGACACAACACTACACAACAAAAGGCAACACAACACGGACTTAACTGGACACTCACACACCAGAGCGATGTATCTACGTACGTAGGTGCCCTCTGCCATCCTGGTCGCGGCGCCAAGATTCGATACGATCAGAGTTCGAAGCTGAAGTCTCAAACTACAGTATACGATGTCTGTGTGTGTGAGTGTTTGTGCGTGTGAGTGTATAAACTGGAGTTTTATTGGCAGGAACACCAGTGAGAGAGTGATCACCAGTGATAGAAGTTGTGCTATTAACCTGTGTCTGTGTGAATGTTTAGACGTGCGTTTGTGTTTGATTGTGGATTTCGGCACAGAGCTAGGGGTTCAGATACAGGATGATGTTTGACTTTAATCCAAAATGTAACAACATCATCCCACACTGCACAGTATGGGTAAACCCAAAAGACTTAAAGGGTAACTACATATTTGGGAAATGAAATAGGTGAACAATTAGCAGAAAAAACACAGACGAAAGCAGTGAGTGATGCTATAAAATTGGTAGCCCCAAAGGCTGCTATCTCAAATGTAAGCACTGAAGGATGCACACACAAGGCATAGCACTCTTAGTTGGAATGCCCCAAGAGTCTGTCATGGCTGCTGTCTATGCCAGTTTGTTCCAGCAAACATTTGACTAACACAACACATCATAGTAAACCATGCCACCAGGGCAGAGAGTCCCAGGCTAAGATGTGAGCTAGCTCCAGCTAAGGCGGTGCTAGAGCGTGCTAAAGCTATTCTAGCTCTTACTCCAGCTCTGCTAGCTCTCACTACTGCTTTGCTAGCTCTTGCCTCAGCTATGCTAGCTCCTTTCAGGGCCTAGCTCTTGTGTGGGCACAGTGTAGTGTGTATGTGTGTGTGTGTGTGGTGGTGGGGGGGCTATGTAGTCTCCACGGTAGCCCCCTCCTTCACCTCACCTCCCCCCTCCACATCACAATCCCTGTCAGCCAGCCTATCAGGTGTGTGTAATGCCGATGTCTGGCCTCACCTTCTCTGGACGTCCAGGATGTCTCAACAGCATTACTCTCAGTCTCAGATGCACTTCACTTACTGTAACAAGTGACTCCTTCTCAGTACAACTTTCTTTGGTGCGTACAAAAAACATGTCCTGCCAAAATCCAATATCTGCTGTTTTTTATAGGCCAAGGAAACCTTCTTTTGGTCGAGTGCTGGCAGTGCTGTCGAGCAGTAGGGAGGTGTACGGTACTCCCATCTGGACTGAGGCCAAGCGGAAAAGAGATGACCTGCAAGTACCAAAAAAAAAGAAAAGAAAAAAGAAAAAAAATGGCCAGGGGTAAAATGTGGCAGAGTCGGCGTGTGAAGAGAGGATTGGCGTCTTTGAAATGTTTCTATAGTGTCCCTAAAGAGAAATCTAACACAGGGTTCTTTCTGTCTACAAAATATACCTCAGAATACTGACAAATTAGGCACATACAGTATGTTTAAGTAAGTACACTGTTTCTTGTTGTGGTATACTTAATTTACGTTCAATTTAGATTTGACTTCATTGCCTTCAGAGTAGGGAGTTTGATTCTATACGAACCCATTCGATTGGACAGACTCACATCACCATGGCGATAGGATCTCAGTATGACGTTTTATTGACAGCCGTCGTCTGATTCAAAGCACAGCGTTTTGTTGGGAAAAGCCGCGAGGCCACAGGTTAGCCACGAACGACTCACACACCCCTCATATATACATTGCACACACTGCTCCCCAGTTTCTCTTGTGAACTTTTGAAGGTTTCATAGGTACAGACAGATCAAATGGTGGTCCAATGGAATTGCCGCCAGATCCTGTCATCATTTTGTTACCTTCCTTGTCTCCAGTTAGGCACCTATATGTACTCAAACACCCACAAACATATACCACATGTACAGTAAATTATTGGGCACAAAGCAGCACCATTTTTAAATGATTATATCTCCCAAATTCATGAAGCAAGTTTGCTAGCATGCAAGGAATTGTATGTATAATGGGTCTGGCATCATCGCCTTATTATTTTTCAACATTCCAGCTCACAATGCAACTGAAGATGACTGAAAAAGGCAAAAAAGGTAAAAGGGACTTTTTCACTGAGAAGGGGATGATTTATCAAAAGTGAATATCTGGTTAGTTAAGGCAACCAGAATTCTTAACCTACTTATAGGGAGGTAAGTTAACAACCGTTTTCAATGTAGCTCACTTACGGGCACAATAATATGACCACTTATCCCTCAATTGTTCACAGTTAAGATGGTCACTTTTAACACCTTAAAAACTGTGAAGCCAAGAACTTAGACAGATATTAAAATGCTTATGTAGCATCAGGGGTAATTTTATTTGCCAAAATGGACATGCCCTTGTTTCCATGAACATGTACCACAATGGAAAAAAACAAAGAAATTAGCTTTAACTATAAGTAATTAGCTATAACATGGATTTAAATTGTAGTGGAGGAGATATTGAGGAAATATAATCATTTAAAAAGTGTTCCATGGAAAATATACACAATATAACTCTATAAATCCGCTCTCCAATGATTCAAGGCACGCAACACATAATTATTAGTACATACACACTTACACAATTGCCAGTGGTCTGATTTTACTGTACAATTACGTGGACAGGGCAGCGGCTGTGGTCTGGCACTAGGTGTCCTGCACTGTGGCGGTAGGTAACAGGTGATCTGCGGAGCAGTGGCTTATTGTCTTTGATAGGGAAGTGACTAGGGAGCTGGTGTACTAGTCTACTATGAAATGGTCAAGTCAGCCTTAAAGCGATGGTTCGGAGTAGAATCACCCTAATGCCATTTGAACCGTGACACCCATCCACCTTTACACCCGAAGTGTTTTCTGCCGCAGACTTACATCAACAGAGTTGCCGTGTTATTCGATGTTTATTCCGGTTAGCTTGACTCAAGCGCATATGGATACTGGGCACCGTCTCCAAACTTTCCCCACAAAAATAACATGTCATTACACCAAACTTCTGCAGTAGCACAAATATGGTCTGTACTCACGAAACGAAGCATTTGGAAGTTTGGAAATAGTCCAGGAGTTTAGTATTATCAACACAAGCTGAACAGCTTCTCTGCTGCTAAAGCTGTGCCAACGTTACTTCCGTCATATGAGACAAGCCCGTAAAAGTCTTCAACAAACTTCCAGACGAGAGTGTTAAAAAAGTTTTCACTGAATTGTGATTAAGGCTTATATTTTCAAGGCAATACTTAAAAGATATTTCAAATCTTACCTACTATCAATTAGACAAGGATTTTCGTTATCAATACTGATGCTGAATTCACTTTTCATTGTGCATATTATGAGCTTCGTTGAGGACTCTTACATGCTTGTCTTAGATGACGGAAGTAACGTTGGCGCAGCTTTAGCAGCAGAGAAGCTATTCGGCTTGTGTTGATAATAATAAACTCCTGGACTATTTCCAAACTTCCAAATGCTTCGTTTCGTGAGTACAGACCATATTTGTGCTACTGCAGAAGTTTGGTGTCATGACATGTTATTTTTGTGGGGAAAGTTTGGAGACGGTGCCCAGTATCCATATGCGCTTGAGTCAAGCTAACCGGAATAAACATCGAATAACACGGCAACTCTGTTGATGTAAGCCTGCGGCAGAAAACACTTCGGGTGTAAAGGTGGATGGGTGTCACGGTTCAAATGGCATTAGGGTGATTCTACTCCGAACCATCGCTTTAAGGAGGATTAGGGCCTCTGCACATCGGCTCCGACAAAGTGCAGATCACTGCTCTGCCAAAGTTCGATTCCATTGTTTTCAATACAACCCGCACACTGTCGCCGATGTCCGCGGATGTCGGCTGGTGATTAGGGACGAGTTCTATTTTGTTAGAGCCACTGGCAAATTATCCATGCTCTGTTGTGGTGAAATTGTGTGCGGGGGTGATCGAAATTGTTGGAAGCGAAAGTGCTCCACAGTGCTGTCGGAACCAATGTGCAGAGGCCTTTAGTTTGACATAGCATGAGGGCAGCAGTGAGCTAGCCTTTGATAAAGTGGCGAGGGAAGCGGAGGGCTAGCCTACCATAAGGTTGTGTAGTCTGCCTCTAGCCGGCCTAGTCTACCATTTAAGGCAGTGTAGTCTGAATTTAGGCTATTCTACCGTAAGGTGGTCTGATCATCAGCCATTAAGAGGTCTAGTGTGGCATTAGATGACCAGGGAAGTGGTGTACTAGTCTATTGTGAGGTGGTTTAGTCTACCGTTCAGGTGGTCTAGATTGGCATTAGGGTGATCAGGGCAGCGACTCTGTTCCATGTTCCAGCGACTCTGCCCCGTGGAGTTACTGCCTTTTCCTAGTCTGCTTGTAGGGGGGCCCAGGCACCGTTCACCTGGCCACCTCTTAGCGCTCTCTCTCACTATTCCTGAGAGATCTAGAGGAGTGTTGACGTCTAATAGCTGAAAATGTGAATAGCATAAAAAAAATCCTATTTTTGTCAGGAATATTTGTGTCTAGACTTTTTTTGGAGTTAGTTTTTTCGATTTTTTTATGTTCTTTTATTTTCACAACAAAGAAAAAAGCTTCCAGGGTCACCTCAAAAGTCCTGCTCAATAATTCTCTCTCTCTCTCTCTCTCTCTCTCTCTCTCTCTCTCTCTCTATTCTCTCTCTCTTTCCGACTGACTATTGCAATTCAAACTGGTGCTTCATCAAATGAAAAAAAAGACTGTTTTCCTCTACCACAAGCTACTGCTCAGTGCCTCAAACACACACACCTGTGCTGTCGGTGTCGGAAAAAGGGAGCCACAACCGTGACGAAGGGGGAAGTGTGACGTGACATGACATGACGTTACAGAGGTGACATGACGGAGGTTATGTGACTGAGGTGACTACGATGGGACGGACGAGGAGCGGAGTGGAGTGGAGTGGAGCGGAGCAGTTGATAGAGCTGTAACCAGATAGAACAGAACGTTCCGTGTTCCACCCTTACTTCTGAGGGGACTCTGTGTAGCCATAACGTAGACGTGCTAATTACCGAACTTTTCTTTCTTTTCTTTTTTTTTGGAAGTGTACGATGTAGTACAAAAGAATCATCGGAATGATTCCTTCACTGTTTCATAGAGATAATCAAATATTAAATCTAAAAATTGTGTTGTACTGGACTAATAAACATAAAAAGATGTACAGTTGCTATCATAGAGACGATGAAAAACAATTATGTTTGCCAGTGACAAAATGTTGATGTTTCAGAGAAAAAAAAAGAAGAAAAAAATTCAACCTCTTTGCTGAGCGAAAGTTTAAAACTGCAAGTGCTATTGTTGATTTGCTTTGCTGTCTAAGACCAGCTAAAGCAGTGGTTCCCAAACTGAGGGTCGGGACCCCTAGGTTGGTCCCGGAGGTACTGAAGGGAGAGGGCCGCAGACAAAAGGGACTTGTATTCACTTATATGGTTAATAGATGTATTTGCTGGATTTCTAGCAATATTAGCGGACTACATTAATACCGTAGTTTGAGTGCTAATACTGCCAGAAATCCATTGCTATGCTAAGACTATGGTGGGTGACGGGGTCGCGAAAATATTCTTAATCAGTTAAGACACGGCGTTATAAAATTTGCTGTTACCAGCATGGCAATGACCAAGTCGTAGTGCATTACTAAAGGCCCTGTGTTATGTCGTAGTATTGTAGTACTATGGTGGTTAACGTTTTGATGACTATTACAGCGTGCCACCTGAGGTACGACGTGCATTAAGGGGTTAAGTCTAATGGGGGGTCCCCGCTGACAAAGTTTGGGAACCACTGAGCTAAAGAGTGTTTGTTCGCACCCATCACCTCACCACAATCACCACAATGTTTTTATACTTTAACTCCACCCACCGGTTAATCACATCACCTGATACATACGTATGGTAAAGAAGGAGTTACCGAGTAAGCTAACTCACTAACTGTTGCTCTGCTAGCCACGTCTGTGTGTGTGTACGTATGTTTGTGTGTTTGTGTCTGTGTGTGTGTGTGTGTGTGTACGTGTGTACGTGTGTGTGTGTGTGTGTATGTGTGTTGATTTTATCTAACTCTAACCGATCATGAATGTATGCTTTGATTGAGGGAAAGTGATTTTTAAAATTTTTATTTCTTGAAAATTAGCTAGTCTTTGAGACGTGCGGTCTTGTTAGAGCACTAGCGAGTCTGCCTTTATTGTACCTATAGGGCATTAAATAGTGTTTCAGAGTGCACATGTCTCTCTCTCTCACACACACACAAACACACACACACACACACACACACATGCTTGCTCTCTCTCTCTCTCTCTCTCTCTCTCTCTCTCTCTCTCTCTCTCTCTCTCTCTTTCTCTCTCTCTCACACACACACACACACACACACACACACACACACACACACACACACACACACACACTTGCCCAATCACTCATACACATGCACACATATCTTGTGTTGTGGTTAGGCGATTAGCGGGAACTCACAGGTCCGGTTCTAATCAATTTGGTGCCCTAGGCGAGCACCCCCTTTCCTATTTGTGCATTTAGAAATCTATAAACATTGTGTCGCACATCTCATCGAGCACAACTGATCTAGTGGTACGTACATACTGAATATAGTATATACTGAGTCCCCATGAATAATGATTGTCAATGTAAAGTTTGATGCTTTACTTCACTTGACGTTGTAATTCTGTGGGTTTTTCCGATGGCACTGGCGCCCCCAAGCCATTTCGCACCCTAAGCAACTGCCTTGTTTGCCCATGCCTATTGCCGGCCCTGCTCCTAAAATGCTCTTGAGATATACAGTATGTATTTAGAAGTGCTTTGGTGTAGAGTCTGACATGTTACAGTCACACAAACACACACCTTTGAGTGGTAAAGGAGCCCCTCCCACATCCCCACCCACCCACAACAGGAGACCGGAGGGTTCCACAGACGTTGAATGTGCGGGTGGTGTGAACTACAAGTGCATTTATGTGAGTTGAACAAGCGTTGATATAATAATGTAATTCATATTTGCCCCAAAGCACTGCTGGCTGGCGAGCTGTTCTTTTGCATATTTGGCATCTTATACCCTTGATGCTGTTCCCCATCCAACACACATCCCCCACTAACACACACATACGCACACCCACACACACGCACTCACACAACCACAACCACAACCACGGCACTACTAAGTGATCCCATCTTTTTATATCAAGCGCTGTTGCTACCCTGTGAGCACAGAACAGTACTAGTAAGCTATTTTGTCATTTGGCCAGTAGACCGCACAACTCCTGTCCAGTCCCTAGCCGTCCTCATACTAATGTACACGTATCAATGTCTTAAAGCTGCTTAACATTCACTCCTTATCCCAGCTTAACACGGTAGCCCAGACCGTGGCCCCTTGACCGGCTTAACATGTCTGCCCTTTGCAGCGGAGGTATCGCGCCTTTTTGACTTTTGGAACTTGCACACCTGAATGCAGATGCAATGGGGCACCTAAGTCACACCCACTACTTCATGGTTCATGGGGCAATAAGTTGCAAAAAATTGAATGGAAGTGAACGAGGCGAGTCGTGGTGGATTTGTGGTGCATAGGTGGAGGTCCAAGGTTTGGATTGGTGTCAAAAAAACACTCATTTCAAGCCCAGTAATAATTTTTTGACTCCCCATGCCCCATGAACCAGGAAGTAGAGGGCGTGACTTGGGTGTCCCATAATGTCAGACCTATGTCAGAAATTCTGACTCAGAGGCTACATCTCAAAACCTAGTGCAGTGCACTTCCAAGTGTATCAGCCTAATTAGTCACGCCCAGTGATTGGATACTCTTTGGTGAACTCTACGGAATATCCAATCACTGGGTGTGGCTAATAAAGAGTATCCAATAACTGGGCGTGACTAATTAGGCTGATACACATGCTGATGCACAGGCCCAGTGTGTGCTCTACTCAGTGTTGCCAGATTGGGTGGTTTCACACACTAATTGAGCTGTTTATGATAACTGTCTACAGGTAAAACCGGTTGGGTGGGTGCATTTGGTCATGTAAATGAATAGAATTTAGTTCAAATTTGGGAATCAAGTGTTTCAAGGAACTTTTTGAGCAATGTTTAAATTGGAAATCATCGGACAAATCTGGCAACCCTGATTTTGCCCGAGACAGTGGGAATTTCTCAAAACCTAGTGTGCACACTTCCAAGTGTATTCAGCCTAAATAGTCACGCTCAGTGATTGGATACTCTTTATTAGTCACACCCAGTGATTGGATACTCCGTAGACTTCACCAAAGAGTATCCAATCACTGGGCGTGACTAATTAGGCTGATACACTTCGAAGTGCACTGCACTAGGTTTTGAGAAGGGCCCAGTGCTTTGTTGCGTTTGGAGTCAGCCAGGTTGGTGGTGGGAGTAATTAACCAGTGCAATTACTCTGGTTAAGGGCTGCCCCCTTACACGGGTGAGGCATTCATGCAAATTCGTTGTGTGCAGTCTGCACTTGTGTGCTGTGGAGTGTTGTGTTACAATGACAACGGGAGTTGGAGTGTCCCAAGTGGGCTTTCACTTTCACTTTTACTTCACTATAAGTTACTAGTGGTGTTAGTAGTGCATTAGGGGTCGCGGTGTCCAATGATAGGTGGACTGTTATGCCAATCACAACTTGGGATGTTGAGTCCATAGCTACGGTAGACGGTGCTATGTCATTCACTAGCTAAGCGCTGTGTCTGTCGCTAATGGGTGCTATGTCAGTCACTAGTTAAATGCTATGTCTGTCGCTAAGAGGTGCTGTGTCTGCAGCCAAGGGGGCTGTATCCGTCACTAGGCGTGGTGTGTGTGTTACAAGGTGTGATGAGTCAGTCTCGAAGGCGGTCTGTCTTTGTTACTAGGGGTGCTCTGTTCTGTCACTAGGGGTTGATGTGTATGTTGCTAGGGGTTGATGTGTATGTTGCTAGGGACGCTGTGTACATAATGACTTGGTGCTATGTCCTCTCAATCTTTTTTGGTGCTCTAGAGAGTGGAGTGGGGGTGTCTGTGTGTGTACGCATGTGTGTGTGCGCATGTGTGTGTGTGTGTGTGGGGGGGGTGTAGTTGTGCAGCAGAACCCTGGCACATCCCATCTCTTAACAAAACCCTCGCACCCCCAAAACCCCATCGCCTGTGCGTCCCCAACCTCAGAGCAAGGTGGGTCGCAAGCAATAACCCCATGATGACAAACATGTCACATACACACACGCAAACACACACACTCACACTCACACACACACACACACACACACACACACACACACACACACACACACACACACACACAGTTGTCGGGGCGATGGAATGTCGTGGTGCCCCTAGTCATTTGTTTGATAGTTAGTATGTGGTTGTGTGTGTGTGTGTGTGTGTGTGTGTGTGTGTGTGTGTGTGTGTGTGTGTGTGTGTGTGTGTGTGTGTGTGTGTGTGTGTGTGTGTAAACGCAGCATCGATATACTTAGCTGTGTGGAAGAGTGGTGGGAGCTAAAGCATGGGGGTCTCTTATTATACTGCTTTAACTGTTTGTCTAATAGCATAGCCTGTCTCTCTGATGCACGATTGGCGGCTAGAGAGAAACACACACACACGCACAGACACACACACACACACACACACACACACACATGGACGCACATGCACACAAACACACACACACACACACACACACACACACACACACACACACACACACACACACACACACACACACACACACACACACACACACCTCTTGGCCTGACAGCATGATCAGGGGGAAAGAAAAGAAAAGAAGGTGTAAAAAAAAGGAAAAAAAAATAGAAGTTAACTTTTTTAAAACTTGATTTTTTATGAGTTTTTTTATTTGTTTACTATATAGTACTGTTTACAAAATATATATCTATATATATATCTAAAACACTGATGAGTATGTCGTCATGAGTTTTGCGTATGTGAGCCGACGGTCCTTGATTACCTGGGTGCCAGGCTTAAGACTGCCCACGCAGGCTAATATAATGTAATAGGCCTCACATGGCTCCAGCTGTTGTCAAGGCACGCATCTCCACAAGGAGGTGTGTGTGCCAGCACAGATAGTGAGAAGTGTGTGCGTGTGCGTGCGTGCGTGTGTGTTTGTGTGTGTGTGTGTGTGTGTGTGAGGACGTGCTAGATCTGTGTGGTCTTCCTGTCTCCTGCTCTTATTTCAGAAACGTCTTACTTTTAGAGGGCTCATCTTGCCTGCCTATGTGTGTGTGTGTGTGCGCCTGCGTGTTTTTAACCTGTGGAGGTTGTCTTTTCCTTTTGCCCATACACTGATTCGTTCATTCAGAAGTTCAGGCTGTGTGTGTGTGTGTGTCTGTCTGTCTGCGCACGTGTGCGCTCACGTGTACTTGTGTGTGTTTCCATGTCTGTGTGTGTCTATGTGTGCTTGGTGTGTTTACGTCTCCGTAAGTGTGTCACATCACGCTGTGCGGCTCCGTGTGGTGTGTGTGTGTGTGTGTGTGTGTGTGTGTGTGTGTGTGTGTGTGTGTGTGTGTGTGTGTGTCTCTCAAAGCAGGCACACAGATGGTAGAATGTACCGTGCGGTGCGTAATCCGCAACGTCTCAGACTGTTTATCTCGCTCGGTGGCCTCTCGCAGAGAAAACACGCAGCGCTTTCAGCTCTTGGCTCTCTTGCCTGTCTTGTCTGTCGCCCAGCCATGTCACGCCACGCCACGCCATGCCAAACTACACTCCACGCCTCCAGGGGGCAGAGCATTACTGTAACTAGGGGCCACCGCTAGCAATTGGTCCCTCCCGTATTAGTGGTGAGGGCCCAATTATGTAAGGGCAAGGAAGAACCGCTCAGCAATGAACTCCCGTTTTTAATCCGTTTTTTTATTTCCGAGACGTTTCAGGCCACCAAAAGTCTCAGAAATAAAAACGGATTAAAAATGGGAGCTCGTCGGTGTGCAGTTCTTCCTTGCCCTACATGAACTTTATGCTTTGAGCCTGAACCCGGAAAAAAATAAATTGGATGTGCGTGAGATCTGACTGAGGGCCCAATTATGATTTTGGTAGACTATGAGTGCGTTTTAATATGAGACCTTGCCTCCTCCACTTGCCTCCTCCACTTGCTTCTCGTCATGATGACATCACTGACAACAGCATTATATTTCAATATCTTGCAAAAGCTCAATTGTCAAGTCTTTTTCTCATTTGCAATTGGGATGGTGAATGAAAAACAGTCCCTCAAAAGTTGTTGTGGCGAGGCTGACAGCTGGGAAACTTTATCGTTTTCTCCACGGAGGAGGGGCCAGGAGGCAGGACGAGGAGACAAGCACAAGTGGAGGAGGCAAGGTCACATATTGGGATGCACCCTATGTGGGGGCGCTATTGGTGTTTTGCCCTGTGGCCCTGAGTGCTATTGTTCCGCCACTGGGTTGCGTACATGTTACACAGCTTTTTGTTCATGTTTGTGTTTGTTTGTGTGGCCCATGCCAGGAGGCAGTAGTCAGTACTTCATTGCTCCACCGCCTCGGCTTGCATATGTGATATTATCATGCGTCCGATCTCATGCAGTGTGGAGGAGACTGTTCTGGGAGTTGCAGAGAGCAACCT
>NC_085865.1:49182494-49217494 GCF_034702125.1 Engraulis encrasicolus
TTTATTCATTTTAATGATAAACTAACAAAACAGTTTTCACTACGCTGTAAATAGTTATTAAATGGTTAATAGTGCATATATAATATGATTATAGATACTTATTAAATAATAATAAAGTAATTGTAAAACACTCACTAAACATTTACTGGATATTATAATACACTAGTAGGCCTAATAAATGGTTTACTAATGGTTTGTAGTGCACCTACGAAACTATTATAATTACTTATTAAATAATAATAAATCAATTGTAAAACACTTAATAAACATTCCTCAATGACAACAATATATCACTAAACACTTCACTATTGAATAATGTAACTAACTGTAATTCTATTATAAACATATTATTATAGTATAATTAGCATTATTAATGTATTACTGATACATAGCTAAAAGCTAGGGAGAAGCTCACTATAATTTCCAGAGCATTATAAATGTATTAGTAATAAATAGCTACAGCTACAGAGAACCTTGAAATAAAGTTGGTAGAGCATTATAAACGCATTTCTAATGCATAGCTAACTGATATACAGAACCTTGAAATAAAGTTGGTAGAGCATTATAAACGCATTTCTAATACATAGCTAACAGCTATACAGAACCTTGAAATAAAGTTGGTAGAGCATTATAAACACATTTCTGATACATAGCTAACTGCTATGCAGAACCTTGAAATAAAGTTGGTAGAGCATTATAAACGCATAACAAATGGATATCTAATAGCTATGCGAAACCTTGAAATAAAGTTGGTAGAGCATTACAAATGCATAGCTAACTGCTAGCAGAACCTTGAAATAAAGTTGGTAGGGCATGATAAATGTATGGTAATACTACTACATAGCTAACAGCTATGCGGAGCCTACTTAACACTGTGGTTCTCACAGCACACACTGTTGCCAATTGATGGTCAAACTGATAAAAATAGAAAAGAATGTACGCCTTTGGAATACAGAAACAGACACAGTGTTCTTCATTAAAACAGGTTCTTTTATAAAATCTTAACATTCATTATTCTTATACATTTCTCACAACAGAATAATCATTCTCAGAACTTCTTGTTCAATTGTGACTTCCTGCTGTTATCTGTGCACATGGTAAAATACGTTTCTCATAGTTTTCAGCATTTAGCAGATGCTTTCATCACCATGCAGATGGTTGTGTACAATTCTCAGCTTTTTCGTACATTATCAATTGCTTTTGTCATATCACTCAAAAAGCATTGTCACTGAATACACAAAACTATCTCACCCCCCAAAACATTTAGGCCCTTTGTCATAGTTTAAGTCTTGACATGCAAAATGACTTACCAAGCTGTCATAATGTGGTAAGCACTGTATAATTTCCATTGGATCTTTATCTACAAATGTGATCTGAATTGCTCACAGGTAAATATTGACTCTCTCTAATCAAAGGCAATAGAAGGGATAGAGAAAACAGGCATGCAATACAACAATAGGCACTGTACTGCATTATATTACTCTATGCCTCATGTGCCCTTTATAATTACGCTCCACACAAAATTACAATATTTCCCTAGAATATCACAAGACAGTAAGTGCACTTTATACAGTATCAGTGTATTGTTTCAAATTTATTTTGCTTTACAGTTCTAGACTTTTTTCACATGGGCTTGCAAGACAAGTAAAAAGGGATGGTAGAGGGCGCATTTTGACACCTCAACCAGAGTTTGCTATTTTTCCTATTTTGCAGTGATCAATGTAATATAAAGTCGAATTTCCATCCAATCTAAACAACATTTTGCTTCAGAAAAGATCCTCAAGAGTGTACTATTCAATTGACAACATGACAAAGCGATTTGACTAGCTTGTCCATACACGGACCACACTATGACACAATGACTAACCATTCTGCTAGCACTGATATGTTCATTGACACAAAAACTTGGGTTTTGAGCAAGAGACTCGGTTTTGCAGGTCATCCACGGTGTTTTGCCATTTGTTAAAGCTGTTTTGAGAATGAATATTATGTTTTGCAAATTGCGAGAGAGATTCGAGAAATGTACAAAACCAATTGAGAAATACTGTAACACAGCACTCAAGCGCACACTGCACACATCAACATAGCTCAAACTTGTGATAGAGTTACGGTAAGTGACATTGTGCCATAGATTTTTTTTTTTGCTTTGAAAAATTACACCTCCCATAGAGTTAAATGATTGAGTTGTACCTTTCTCCTGTAGTTAAAGCCATTCTCTGACTGGCAGTGCAAATTCTCGATCCAAATTAGCAATTGACATTGAATCCTAGAAGACCAGCTAACAGTTTGCTGGTCTCATAAGATTCAATGTCAATTGCTAACTTGTGTCGAGAGAATTTGCACTGCCAGTCAGCGAATGGCTTAAATTACAGGAGAAAGGTACAACTCAATCATTTAACTCTATGGGAGGAGTAATTTTTCAAACAAATAAATAAAAAAAATCTATGGCACAATGTCACTTACCGCTTGCCACTTAAACTTGCCACTTAAACTTAAGCTGTAAAATGAACATGTTTCCAAAAAGTTTAAAACTTTTTAGAGAAAGGCACCAGCCCTCTCTCCCTCTTCATTTTTTCCACTTTTGCCTTCAGTTCCTCATCACCCCGGATGGCCTGGTGGCAGCGGCGGGCAAATTCCCCGAGCGTTACCCCTGTATTTGCTTCTTTAACGGCAACATACTTTTCCGGGTCGGCCAAAGCCAGCTCAGCAATATTGGCTGTGGCCCTAATTGTAAGAGCATTGACGCCCGCTTTTTCGCAGGCCGTGCGAATCTTCACGCCCTTGGCCGTATTGGCCAGGACCTTCCTGTATCGGTCCACCGCCTCATCAGGGTCACGAGCTGCAAGAAGCAAAAGATACATAAAACGTATTATGGATGGTACAAAAAGTGCTGTGTGTTGCAGTGCTTCTTGTGCTTAACAAGAAAGATTCCTGCAGGGTCCAGTAATAGGATATTGTAGTGCAAAATAAGAATTGGAAAGTTGAAATAGTATGACTAACTACATTGCATTCTCACAGAAAATACTGGAAGCGGGCTTGCCTTTTGGGGCAGAGATGAGCAGTTTTATTTTTGATATCTCTATCCCTAAATTAAAAAGAAACTACTATTGAGAAAACAAAACTAAAATAAATGTTGGAAAGACCTTGTGTGAGAGACAGAGACGGAGAGAGAAGGGTCTGGGTTCCAGTAGGTAGCCTATAAAAACTGTCTCACATTATCAAACATTATCCAATTAATAGGCTATCCAAACACTAACTGAAAACAACAATGGTCATATTTCGTCAGGAAACATGTTGTACACAGTTACTTACAGAAATGCAACACTTAATTTTGATGTTTAATATTTGTGTCACTTTTTTGATCGTGCAGCAGCGCGCACACGCTCATACAAACAAAACTCGAAATGAACCTCAGTTGTTCTCACAATGCAACACGCACGTTGTCCTTTGTTTGGTTTTGTGATCTGACATTTTGTCAAGTTCAGGAATGGATGCAGATGTAACAGACGAGACAACCTGTTACACAGATGCTGAAATGGAGCATGTTTTCACTAGGCAGGCGGTCAATTGCCTGGTCAACACCAGACCTAATCACAAGTGAGATTAGGTCTGGGTAGTTGCCTATTGTAAATTCCATAGGGGCCGGAATACTTGGCTATTATGACACACTGCCCTGCTCTCTGATTGGGCAGAGAAACTGTAAAGGTTGGAATGCTTGGCCATTATGACACATATCCCATGATCTTGGACGTTATGAGTCATCCTCGCCATATTGTCTTTCAGATCGAAACGATTGTGTAGAACTAAAGGCAGTATGGGAGTTCCCAGGCTAGGCGGTCAATGCGGGGAAGAAATAATGTTGTCTATATCCACATCGACCTCAACATTCGCCCGACTTCAGACACTTCCCTTATTAGAGCGTAGCGTGGTTTATGAATTTGGGCAGGCGGAGCATCTCGCTCTCTCGCTCCGCTCAACATCTATCTCCACTCAACATGCATCGGACGGTGCATGTATGAATCAAAAAATGTTCACGTTTGATAAAGCCTTCTTGGTCAGTTGTTCATTTCTGTGCTTTACCTTCCGACGTTTTCCCAAGTTTTCGTCTCGCGGAGGTTGCACAGGCATGATAATGCACGTGCTGGTTAGACACATTTCATAAGAGAGAGGTGAATGGAAGTGTTACTCGCACATGTGCGCCCCTTTTCTACTTGATTTTTTTAAACGCATATGCAAACATTTGCCTGTATCCTGCTGTTTTCTAAACTGAGGGGTAACAACTTTGGCAGGGCGCATCGCGATTCTGCGTGGAAGGGTCGCGATAGGGGTTCGTGGGTCTGCGTTCCGCGATCCCTCGGTTCGATGCAATATCGTTACAGCCTTAATTGATCATAATTCATATTCTGAGGGTTGTTGTATTCCATGCTGTTGTGTAATTTGTAGAGCCAGAAAAGAGCTTTCAAATAACACCACAGACATCTTTTTGTGACTTACATTGACTGATATAATCAATGCTGAATGTATAGTGTCCTACACTCATATGTAAACCTTTCCAAGTCTGTTTCTCCCTTAATATTGGCGTTAGATCCACACAAATGCAGATCTGGGGTGCTACCTTGCTACTAAATCGGCACACCAAGTATGATTGAAATCTGTGTCGGTCGGGTCCCAAAGTGTCTGATTTCACATGAAATAATCCTATAGAATGCTGAGAGAAAGTGACAGTTGAGATGGAACCCTGTATTGGCAGCACCTGTTCTGATTGACTGTATGGCAGTTAGTATTGTGCTCTAAGGCAGAATCAAAACAGTTTCTAGTTTTTAGATCGCTGTTGTTAAAAAACTAAAAGAATTGGCACATGTCCTTTGCACAGATTGGAGTCACACGTGTGATCTTTCTAACAGTCGTTGAATGAAGTGTATACCGTCTTTTTTGGACTATATGTCGCTCCGGAGTTTAAGTCGCAACAGCCCAAAAATGCATTTTGAAGATGAAAAAAACATACCGTAATTGCCGGCCCATAAGCCGCTACTTTTGTCACACGTTTTGCACCCTGCGGCTGTTACGACGATGCGGCCAATTTGTGGATTTTTACCGGCAAACTGTGATGTTCTTATATTTAAATAAGGGAAATCTACACGCAGCTCTGCATTTAGTTACTGAACACTCCCATCTAGTGCCCAAACTATGCAATTGCGTGTCTTTACCGCCAAAACGTAACCGGCAGCCTGCATCTGACCAATGAAAATGACCCTACTGTAGTTCTAGAACTAAATTACAATGTACCAAAAAGTTGCGATAACGTTCAGGTTGTCACACTTCGGATCCGCCATTTTACGCTACATTACGCTCACTCAAGATGGACAACAATAACTCTCGTAGAAAGGCGTATGATGCTAATTTTAAATTGAAGGCGATCGAGCTGGCCATTCGAGATGGAAACAGGGCTGCTGCACGTCACTTGGGAATAAACGAGTCCATGGTGAGACGCTGGAGACAGCAGCGTGATGAACTTTCCCAGTGTAAGAAGACGAGGAAAGCCTTCAGGGGCTGTAAGAGCCGTTGGCCCGACCTTGAAAACGTCTTGGAGGACTGGGTGAATACCCAGAGAGCCGACGGTCGAGGCATTTCCACTGTCCAAATTCGTCTAAAGGCGAAAACTATTGCCACAGAAATAGGAATTGAGGATTTTTGTGGTGGACCATCGTGGTGCCTCAGATTCATGCGAAGGAAGGGCCTGTCCATCAGAGCGCGAACGACCCTGTGCCAGCAACTCCCTCCTGACTACGAGGAAAAGATCGCCAACTTCCGTCACTTCATTCATGAAAAGATAGCGGAGCATTCAATCGGACCCAACGAGATTGTGAACATGGATGAGGTGCCGTTGACGTTTGACCTGCCTCTCACTAGGACTGTGAACAAGAAAGGTGAATCGTCAGTCACGCTGAAAACAACTGGGCACGAGAGGACTCACTTCACCTGTGTTTTGAGCTGCACAGCATCCGGCCAGAAGCTGCCACCGATGGTCATCTTTAAGCGGATGACGATGCCAAAAGAGAACATACCGAGAGGAGTGGTCGTGAGGGTGAACAAGAAAGGATGGATGGTCGAAAGTGTGATGAAGGAGTGGTTGGCGGAATGTTATGGCAAGCGACCAGGGGGATTTTTTCGCAGTAAAAAGGCATTGCTGGTGCTGGATAGCATGAGAGCCCACATCACGGATTCCGTGAAAGAAGCTATCAAGAGCACCAACTCCATCCCAGCTGTGATCCCGGGCGGCACGACGAAGTACCTGCAACCTCTCGACATCAGCGTGAATCGTGCCTTTAAAGCAGCACTCAGAGTGGAGTGGGAAGTATGGATGACCAGCGGCGAGAAATCTTTCACCAACACTGGCCGAATGCGAAGAGCAACTTATGCCCAAGTCTGCGACTGGATCCTGACGGCATGGAGCAAAGTTAAAACCACCACCATCGTCAATGGTTTTCGGAAGGCAGGACTGCTGCGTGCGGAAGCCGACAACACCGGCAACTTGTCCCAAGACGACAGCGACATCGACTCCGACACGGAAAGAGAAGCAGCTCGCATGGAAATTCTTCAGCTCTTCAATTCGGACACTGAAGAAGAGGATTTTAATGGTTTCAGTGCGCAGGAGGAGGGCGATTATGAGGAATAGCATGGCTGATCTGGTAGGCTAACTTATGCTACTCTCTGTGTGAATGGCTGTGCTTGGGAAACTGTGTTTAAGTTTTGTGTTGAAAAGTTTTGACGCATTTTAAAATGCTGGTTCTGTGTTGAGAGCATTTGAAGCGTGAGCTGGTTAATGGAAGTTAAAATCCAAGAACACCGTCATACTATTACCGGTAATAGCCATGATCGGAGCCCTGTCTTGGCATGAATTTAATGGCTGTGTTTACGGAAGTCAGCCATGGAGAAAACCAATGAACTGTGAGAGTAGACGCAGCCTACCGTAACGCCCATAATACCGGTACCCTATGGTAAAAGTTGCATTTTGAAGCATGGACTTGTCAGCTACACCACTAGAATTAAAACAAAAACGAAAACAAAAAACAAAACAAACATTGATTTTATGCGGCTTGTGCGTCGATGCGGCCAATGTGTGTTCTGTTGTTGATTTTTTTTTTAAAGTCGTGGCTGCGGCTTTTCCGCCGGAGCGTGTTATAGGCCAGCAATTACGGTATATACGTCGCACCGGACTAATCGTCGCACATTTTTGAAAGGTTATTCTATCCACGGAATCTATGTTGTGATAGCTGGCGCATAGTAAGCTGCTGCTCAAAGACGGCATTGTTTTATAAACCAGCATCTGAAGCAGTGGCAACGCATTCAGAGGTGATGGTAATGCACCAACTAAGATGGTTTGCCAACCGCCATAAAACCACAAAAAGAAAAAGAAGAAGAAACAGAGATAACGCGCCATGTTGCCCTGTAGTCAGAACCACATTCAATTTTCGGCATTGTTTTGCGTTTGAACCGTGGGAGGGTTCGAGGCAACTTTGTTCCGTCTCCAGAGCACGCCTTTCTTTACCCCCTTTTCTGAGACTCCAGCCCATGACGGTATCAAAGGTGAGGGGGTTTTCATCCATGTTGTGTAGCCTATGGTAGTGTCACGTTGTGCTCGTTTGTCAGAAACTTGCGGAAATGACCGATTTTCACCTGGAAGTCGGCTGACTGTCTTTAATAACACAGACGCTCGTTCTCGGATAGAGAGGCGATTGCGTTGCATAGCGCAATTAAATCCACGAGAGGGGATTGTATTGCATAACGCAATAAATCCACAAGGTCCCTGACTTCCGCAAAAAGTCCTATTCATTTCTTTGGCAATGTCATGGAGCCCGTAACAAGACCGTTGACTCGCAGCGCGCGCGTTGTTCGAGAACACATTTGTCCTGTATTGAGCTCTTCTTCTAGACGTGGGCCTTGAATCTTCAGATAGCTTTTTTTTTTTTTTTCACAACATGCACATTTTCCTCCGCTTTTCTCCAGTCCCCAAACAGTTTTCCATTGCATCCAAACTTTCGTTCAGCTGCCCTATTGCCATTTTCGGCTGCATATTTAATTACTTTCAGCTTGAACTCAGCAGTAGGCTATCTTAACTTCTTTTGGGTGGTATATTTCTATTCAGTCGTCATTGTAAATGCTAATTTTTGTTGTGGTAAGTTGCAACATTTTTTCTATCAGTGGTATTAGGCAACACAACATAGGCCTAGTTGCGCACATAGTGCTCGCCTGTGGAGAAAAAAAAAACATCTATATGTCGCACCAGAGTATATGTCGCATGTCCAGCCAAACCATGAAAAAAAGTGCGACTTGTAGTCCGAAAAATACGGTAGGTTAAACGGTTCAGTCACAAATTAACCTATTGTGGAAGATGTGCTGACCTCTTTAGAAAGGCACTTCAAGAATCAATAGGAACAGCCATTGGGCCAGCCCAGCACTTTTTACACACCTGCCATTTAAAAAGTAATGGGAGTTGGGACATGATACTTTCACCGTTTGGAGACCTCATGGAGCTCGCTAACAACGCATCAACTAAACTTCTAGGTGAAAGTGTTGATGTTTTATGAATGAAAAAGCATCCTATACTCTAGGGCTGTCCACGACCAAGTATTTTGTTGGTCGACCAAAGGACGTCATTTACGCAGACTAATCGATTAATCTTCAAGGGACCCAGTGAAGGTGGGGTCTGTCAGAATGGTGTCCACCTTCAATATAGGCCCTTAGTGCAGGGGGAAATCCTGGTTTGTATTCATATTACAGTTTCCCCACCTCTGGTTTATAGATAATTAAGTGCGTGATACTCCCGGGATGGTGAATACTATGAAAAGCAACATGTAAGAATGACCACTAGGAAAATATGTCCCATTTGTAGTATTTTTCATTTGAAAAATAATTAGCTTTAATAGATAAATAGATTTGTAATCAAGTTTTACCTCTTCTGCAGTCCTCGCTGTGTCCGCCTCTTGACTTCTTTGACTTGCCCTTGTCATCAGAGGAGGAAGATGAGGAAGATGAGGAAGAGCTGGAATAGCGTTTTCTGGCTTTGGATCGGCCTAGACGACACACACACACACACACACACACACACACAAAGAAATATTACATCACTTCTGCACCACACAAAACAAAATTTAATTCATGCCGTAAGCATACAAGGCAGCCCAGCAAGCAGCCAAAGGTGGAATGGACGATACCATGAAGAAGGACAGCAACACTTATTGACTACTCTACTGAAAATAGAACATATAACACTGTATGGTCCGGTTCTCGATTCTGATTGGCTGATAGCCGTGTTCAATCGAGCATAAACCCTAACCTTCCACTTGAAGATTCTATGCATGTCTTAGTTAGACCCAGCGCATCTGCGACAATAATGAGAATATGTTGCAGTTTGGGTAGGGAGTCTGCAAGAAGAGCACATCTGTGCATTTCACTCCTGCGGTGTTATTCACCCCTTGTGTTATTCACTCCTAGTCTCAATCACCTCCCCCTTTGTGTGAGGACTAGGAGTGAAGGCATCAATGTGTCAAAGGCGAGGTACTCCGAATGTGTTACTACGCCTGTCATTACAGTGCCATTTCTTTATCTAGGTAGGAAATCGCCATGTTTCATTTTGTTCAACAACTTTTGGGTCTCTTCACTAGTAGTGCAGGGATGTTTAAATAGCGAACACGTGGAACAATTTGGTCGCTTCATGCTGCAATTTGGTCGCCTCATGCTGCCTGTCTGCAAAGCTGAGCTGCTAATGAGTTTGGGCCGAGCACGTTGATGACTGGGGGCGTGTCCAAAGTCGAGACAGGTCAGGAGGAGCTCCTCTTAGGTCAGAGAACACACTTCAGTACACTTGGTTTGGTCTGTTTTGATGCAAATTGAATGCGCACGCAGCCAGGGATTCCAAAATGCTGGGCGGCTAGGTGTTTAACATTGGAAGTTCCATTGGACCAGTGTAGTGTGTGCTAAGAACCTGTTCTGTAGTCGGCTGAATGTTGTAGCGGTTTCTGTACGCCTACCAACTTTATTCTGGGATAACTATCGTAACGTGAGTACAAAATCGATTCCTATGCTTTGTAAATGAAGTTCTATTCTATCACAACAATCACACCTGAGGAGGACGTTTGAGTGACTGCAGCTTCCAAACATTCAGAGGCTGCCGCCGACCGTGAAACCCCGCCTTGTCAGCAGTGGCTAACACTTTGCAACGCAATGTAGAATTCCGAGCGACATAGTATGCTCTTCTAAACGGTGTCACTGACAATACCATGTGCGAGCAAGTGGACAAAACTGCCAGCCAACAAGACCACAGGCTCTTGTCATACACTGTGCAGGTCTCCAATGGGACTTCCAATGATAAACACTGAGCTGCCTAGCATTTTGGAATCCCAGGCTGCGCGTGTACTGAAAAGTTAACAAATATTCAAAATGTATGTATTGATACACAGTGGACTGTTTTTAAAGAAATTTGGTCAGCGATTGTAACAGTGTAACAGTGTTAGATAAGCAATAAGCCACTTGAGTCCGTGGGTTATACTCTATTGATAACAGCTAAGGGAACGTTTACGTTTATTTCCCTTGCCCGACATCAATCGAGCATAACCCACGGCCTCTCGTGGCTTATTGCTCAAATACAGTGCAGTGTAACCAACAATGATCTGAAGTGGTGGGTCAATAACGTGGTCATGGTAAATTTGGAAGAAAAACAAAACAAAATAAAACATCAGAATATGCAAACTACCTAAATAATGAGTAAAATTAAGCATTTGGGGGCGATTTCGTAAGCCAAGAGACATTTGTTAACGTGCCCTAAAGGGTGAAAGTTGACTGGTGCGCACCGGAATGATATTAGTAAAAGACTATGTTGTAAGAATTCAACGCTTTACCTCTTTTGTGGCCATGTTTCTTCTTGCTCTTGCTCTTTGTGCTCTTCTTGTGCGTCCTCCCTCTTACTCTTCTTACTCTTCCTGCTCTTCTTGTGGCGTCGGCGTCGATGGTTCGAGGAGGAGGAGGAGGAGGAAGAGGAGGACGAGGACCTGCTCCGTGAACTGGAGCGAGAGCGGGTGTCTTTCTCCGATTTGTCCTCGGGGACTTTCTTTGGGGGGTTTTCCTTGCCTTTCAGAACAAAGCGCGCGCACGCACACACACACACACACACACACACACACACACACACACACACACACACACACACACACACACACACACCAAAACAGTAAACTAATGTTGCTGCCGTAAATGAATTGCCTGTATGGTGTAAAGGGGCAGCCCAAATAGCAGGTACCATGCTCACAGTACCTCAGTCATGAAGGAAAATATTGTTGGTAGTGTTGTTGGCATGTCAGTCCCAGACTAGTGGGCCTGACATGGTTTGGGGCATGAATCCTCTAGAGAGTATTATGATCTGCTTCAGCAGTCACAGAACATGTTGACATGCATGTTTCTATAGGTGAAATTCAGCTCTCCAATGTTGACTGCATTCATGCATCCCCAAACCATGTCAGTCCCACTACCATGCTTGACTTAACAAATGGAACACTTTTTAGTAATCACTTGTTTACCATAACACACGCTTGACACCATCTAACGCTAATTAGTTTATTTCAGTGTTTCTCAAACTTTTTGTGACATCCCCCCCTTCAGAGGAAGGGTGTCTGACTGCGCCCCCCTCGAGCAAAATGGTTACGAAAATTCAAATAAATAGGCCTTCTTAAAGTTTATTAGAGCCTAATACACGTATATGCCCTATGATGTTCTCTAAATTTTAGTGCATAAATTAATGAATATATTGTGATTGTAAAGTGAATGTGTTGACTTAATGGCAAAGCAGAAAAGTATTAAAAAAGAAAAACCTTCTGACTTCACGCGCCCCCCCCTCCAATACCTCCGCGCCCCCCTAGGGGGGCTTCTGCCCCACTTTGAGAAACACTGGTTTATCTGATTCTCATACGACACAACATGGTTCCAGTTTAAGAGAAATGTCTTTAATGTTCTCCTATGAAAATATGAAAGTGAAAAAAGTGAAAGCCCATTGGGAAATGCCAACTCCCATTGTCATTGTGACACAGCACTCCACAGCACACAAGTGAACACTGCACACTGCACACAACGAAATTGCATTTATGCCTCACCCGTGCAAGGGGGCAGCCCTCAGTGGCGCCCCATGGGGAGCAGTGCGGTGGGACGGTACCATGCTCAGGGTACCTCAGTCATGGAGGAGGATGGGGGAGAGCACTGGTTGATTACTCCCCCCACCAACCTGGCGGGTCGGGAGTCGAACCGGCGGCAACCTCTGGGATGCAAGTCTGACGCTCTAACCGCTAACCCATGACTGCCCCAAATATATACGTTCAAATCTGCAGTAATGTGTACTTCTGTGACACACTGTACTATGACTACTGAAGCATATTACGATCCTGTAGCAAGTGCAGCAGGTGTTGTACTAAGCTTACTTTATGGACATTTTGGGAATTACGGTGTTTATTACGTAAAGGTACACTGAGTAGAATGTGGCCAGAATGGGTACTGCAACCATTCTGTTCATTGAAACTGTGCTGCCTATTACAAAATGTTAAATTGCCATGAATATTTCCTATATTTACTAAGTATAACCAAAGTATATTAAGTTTTGCAGCTAAAAATGTCTATTTATGTAAATTCAAAATGGTGGACCATGGAGAAGATCCCCTTTTCGTGTATGAAAAGCGCAATTTTCCCAGTCATAATGAATTCATTGCTTAGTCTTAGTGAATATACCAGTATATAAAAAGACAGAATTTGGTCATATGCAGCACAGTTGCAACGAGCAGCATAAAATAGCAACACATAATCTGGCCATCATCATACATAATACACATTTAAAAGACATTCAAACAGTTTGCCTATGATTGATTTGAGTCACTATGTTGGTTATGAACCTTACCTTTGACAATCTTCAGAAGAGCATCCCTCTCGTCTGTTAGATCTTTTATCTTGCTTCGCAGCAGGGCCTCCCCTGTTGGTGCCATGTCTAAACAAAGAATGTCATATTGAAATTAATCGCAAAACTACATATCCCAGTTAACCTAGCTATCTCATGTATGTAACATGCAGACCAAGCAACTTAAAATATCAGAAATAAACACAGACCTCTATCGGATGAGTACACGTCGTGACACCTATGCTAAAACGTGGTAGTTTGATCTGCATACAGAAAACGCTTACTATTTAGACCAACCCTTGGCCTACATATTTGCATCATTCATCTTCTCAGTAAAGTTAAAACTAGGAAGTATGATATTGCGCTCAAGTTGTCACTGTCTGCTCTACCCTCCACCCTCTGCTGGGGACCTGCTGCGAGCTGTGTGTGAGATCACAGAACAGCCGCCCACACCCACACAGTGTGCACGAGCCCTAGTGCAAATATCTCGGAGGCGTCCACCCAAATTCAGCGAAACGCAATTAGTCAGAAGAAAGAGGTGTATTCGGCCTACTGCTATTGTCAGCAGTATATCGTAAATTCATTACATATGGTTTTCAAGAAACGACATGGTGACAATATTAAATGTGAAGCACTCCAATTGGTTAGCCAAATCGCTTTCGAGAAACACACACCATCTCTGTTAGTTTGCGCTCGGTGCCCCCTATTAATTGCATGCTTTACATTAGAATATTTCGAAAGATATCACGGAGGACATTGTGTTTGCAACATGTGGGTAATTAGAACCTTTCGGAGCTCTCAGAATAGCGGCTTGCTTGCCTTGCTATGTAGGCTATGTGGTGGTGCGTGTAGCGTGAGCAGTAACTGACGAAGTGTTGGAGTTGTGGGATGCTAACGGCATGCAAACTGGCTGTTACGTCTATCGTTTTCAAATGTTTTGTGGTACACATTAAGTAACAAAAGTCAACAATTGGGTAATTATTAGAAGCAGATTAAAAACGTACCCTTTTCCGGCTCATCGCCGGCCTCCTGGCTGCCTTGCTTTTTCGCATATTTGTTCTTCCCGGACCGTGTACCTTCCGACATGGTGTAACGCTAGCCAGAGATGAACTGCTGAGTGTCCTATGATGTCGCTAGTTGCGTAGAACTAGAGGTGGCTAGCACGTTCTTTTGGCGGTAAAATCCTCTCTGGTAGTCTACCTGCCAGCATGTTTGTGGTTAAAAGAGCCAATCAGTGGTCTCTACGTAACAGACACGAGCAGTGAGCACGAGCAGACGGTCATCCTCGCGATAGCCCACCTAGGCCTACCGCGAACAACTTTTAAGCAGTGGTGTAGTATAAGTGAAAAAAAAACTTGTTTCTTTCCAATAGAGGTTACTTATCTGAGTGAAAAGTAGACAAATGTAGCCTACTTGTCTTACGATAAACTGATTCTACAGGCCCACACAGGTTGGATTGAGTTTGTCGTGGGTCCTTGTTATTAGGTTTATTGTTTTTCAATAGCCTATGCCTATGGGTTCTATTTTTTTGTGTTCCCCTGACTGCGCGAAACTAACTGCGCACAACTCAGCCTCTGATTGTTGGAAACCATTGTCGGTCAAAAAAAAAAGCTCACGTGGTTGGCTGCCAGCAGTGTCTTGCCCCTCCTCACAATATCGTGTTTACAAACACTGTGAACTCATGTATAGGCCTACACAGTCCATCTCAGAGATACAATGGAGTAGGCCTAAACGGTGTGACAACAACTGTGTAATTATATGGGCTAATGTTGTAATTACCCCACAACAGTACTTTTTACTTTTACTTTGTCCACAACTGCTTTGAAACCTACAGTAGGCCTATGACCTGAAAATTAACACCATCAATGAATAGGTGGATCTATGTGTCTGCCCCTTTCAACTACTATGCACACCATCAGGTGCAATAGCCTACTTCTTTGGTCATTCAATTTGCAGTGTATATGCCCATCAGGCCTACTTAGTGAATATTTGTCAAAAAATATTTGTGATTGGATATCATAAAGCTTTAAAAAAAAAAAAAAAAAAAACCCTAAAATTTCACCTGTGAAGTTGCACACTGACATAGCCACCTTTCTAAGCTAAGTCTTTGAGCATATCCTAAGTCTTTGAGCATATGTTTGCTACCCTGTGCCCATAGGGGCCAATAAGAAACCTGAATCACCACCTGGTGAGTCTTTGGTTACTACCTTGGAGTAAGGCAAGAGTCATGCCATCATGTGAAAAAAAAAACCCTGAGATGGGGCCAGCATAAACCTCTTCTTTACGTACAAAAACAATCAGGTTACTGTTAAGATGTAGTGTAGGGAATCTTACTGGCACAAAAAATAGTAGGCAATATACATCCTTTTGCCATTTATTTGGCAAACAACCAACATATGACAGTGAATCTGCGACATACACTAAAAATTAACCAGACAAAATGTGTAGACATGTCTATTATGTAACTAGGCAATGAGCAGACAATGAAAATTCTACAAAGAAATTTGCATGTATTGACATTACATTAGATCGTCTGTCTGCAAATGTATTCATAAATTACATTTCAAAACACTTTGAAACGTACACCTGTTGCCCTACAATACAGCATTTTCAGTTCCAACACACACTGCTTTGACAATACAATAAAATGCTGGTATACCAGCAGGCAATTATCTTCTCCGCATCTTCTCCGCTGCCTTGACTACCCTAAAGGCTGTCCACCTTGGTACAGCTGCCATACCATACGGTGATACTATATCAAATGGATCCAAATGGATGCATGGTAGAAGTTCCATAGCACAAAGTAATGTCTAAGTTGTACTTCCTGAAGTGTAGAAAGCTGGGCATTCTTGGTTGGGCATTCTTGGGAGAACAGCTACAACAACAAAAAACACAGAAAGTTCAGACCCTCTGGACACACCCGCTGTTGAGGTGCAGGGATGTCACACTGAAATTCACAGTCGGCCAAAATAAAAATCTGGGATTAAAGGGTACCTTCAGCCAATTTCAACATGCAGTTGTAATGCTCACACTACCATGGACTTGCCAGTACCTGACATCTTTTTCCTTTTTTCCCCTTCAGCCTTTTTTGAGATCCTGGTCATTGTAATGGGGGCAGGTGTTTGTTTACATAAAAAAAGCATCTTGATTTATTCCCAAAAACATCCAAAAGGTTGTGCAACATCAGTAGAAAACTATCAAACAGCGATACCTTTTGGTAAAATATTTGGAGTATGCCCATGTTAACATTTTAAAAAATTTAAAAAGCTGCCCCCATTACAATACCTCATATCTCAGAAAGGGCTAAGTCAAACAATGCAGCATCACCGGATACTGAGATGTCAAGGATAGCGTGACCAATACAACACCATATTGAAATTGGCGGGAGTGCTCCTTTAAGTCGTGGGCCAAATTCAATAGTTATTAAAAAATGCATTGATATTGCATTTACTGTACACACGCTAAATATTTATAGCTAGGAAAATAAAACTTTGCCATCATACATCCGTGCACTGTGGTATACTTCTATGTGCTAGTATATACTATTGCATTAGTCTGAGCCCAATGAAAAAACAATTGTCGTGGCACACTCTGAGCATCATGCAGTACATTTAATGAGACCAAAGTTTCGTCTTACGCCTTCACCAGATGACCCTGATGAGGGCGTAAGCCAATACGTTGGTCTCATTATTAAATGTACTGCATTAAGTTCAGAGTGTGCGACGACAATTTTTTTTTTTTTCCATAAAGTTTATGTTTGACCGCCGTGCGCGCCTCACACGGTGTGCCTTTACTAAAACCAAAGAGAGACTAGTCTGAGCCCATTCATACATTTTGTGATGTACAACATTTTGCCTGCAAGTCATATGTTCTATATTCTATATTAATGGTGGTACATGGTACATTAAAGAACCAGTTCAGTCAATTTCAACATGCAGTCCTAATGCTCTCAATACCCTGAACTTGTCAGTACCTGAGGTTTTTTTTTCTTCTTCAGCCTTTTCCGAGATCTTGGTCATTGTAATGGAGGCAGCGCTTTGTTTACATTACAAAAAAACATTTTTATTAATTCCCAAAAACATCCGAAAGGTTATACAACATCAGCAGACCAATAGTCAACAGCGGTACCTTTTGAGAAAATATTTGGAGTAAGCCCCTGTTAATTAAAAAAAAAAAAATATCTTGGAAAGGGCTTAGCCGAAAATGTGGCATCACCGGGTACTGACAAGTCAAGGGTAGCGTGAGCAATACAACAGCATATTGAAATTGACTGAACTGGTCCATTCTGTCCTGGAGACACATATAGGTTTTTTCAGGATTTTGAGATTTTAGCTGTTTTATTAACTATGTGGGTATGTTAGAGCAGGGGGGGTCTTGGCTTTTAGATTTAACTTACTTCATGTTTGTATGTCCTTAGGAGGTTGAGATGTTTAGGATTTAATAGGAGGAGGGCACCCTTTCCCAAAAAGGGCTTGGGAAAAAATGGGTTAATGGTGTATATGGGTCAACTTGTAGTACACAATACAAAAAAATATGTCACAGACCAAATAAGATGGCTCTGTGGGACAAATTTCCCCCCTGGGCCTGAGTTTGACATCTCTGATGTAGGGGCACACAGTGATATGGATGGTGGCCAAGTGTCACAGACTGGGGAAGGGTTGTTAGACTGTCTTTTACCAAGGCACATGTGATGGGGGTGGCCCAAGAGTGGCCAGTTTGTCTATGATTGTGTTGAAGGACCAGTCATGTTTAGCGCTGCTGTTGCTCCAGTTGGTTCAGCACAGAGTCAAGGACTATGGCAATGACATTGTTTGTGGATCTCAAAGCATGTGGAATATTAGTTCACTGGGAAATGTCAATAACCACTGGATTTGAGCATGTTCACATTAGCCTTTCAACATTCACTGTATGAGTTGAGTCTTTGCATGTAGTTTTATGATGAGGGATCAGTGTAGGTTGTGCTTCATTTCATTTAAAAACTGGCCTCCTGGTCTGTTGAGGTCCTTTGCCGCAAACTTCCATAATTGTTCTGCAAAACCTGAAACACAGAAACAAAAGATACATTTATGGTACAGCATGTCACTCACAGAGGTGAGTACTTCCTCTCTGCAGACTTGCAAATCGTTTCATGGAATCCTAGAAAAGTGGGATGAGATGTTTAAAAGTCAGTCCATTGTGCAGGTAGATGGTATCAATGAAAGAGAGGGGTGGGGGTAGACTATGTGTATCATGAGAAAATGCCAGATATTTGAATTTTGGGACACATCAGCAGTAGTATGACCTTGATTTATGGGGTGCTTTTAGATAAATAATATACACCGTCCTCAAAGATGGCCAGATGTAGGTTGATCAAGCCTGAGTTTGCAAGCATTGCACTGTTCTTACTACATTGTTATTAAGTTGTGAATGTAGCTATTTACATAACATTACATTTGGCAGTTGTCTTTATACGAAGCGACTCAATCGTGGACATAATCGCAGCATACAACACTTGCAGAAATAAAGTTAAGACACAAGTTAAGACACAACAATAGGAGCCAGGCCTTTCGTCATTTTAAGGGGGTGGGGTCCTCCCCTGAGGAAATTTGTGTTTCTTAGATGCAATTTCATGCATTTTAAGCAATAAGGTGTCCGGCTTAAAGGAACAGTTCAGTCAGTTTCAACATGCCGTTGTAATGCTCTCACTACCCTGGACTTGTCAGTACCTGAGATTTTTTTTCTTCTTCGGCCGTTTCCGAGATTCTGGTCATTGTAATGGGGGCAGCGCTTTGTTTACATTTCAAAAAACATTTTGATTTATTCCCAAAAACATCCAAAATGTTATAAAACATCAGCAGACAATTAGCAAACAGCGGTACCTTTTGGGAAAATATTTGGAGTAGGCCTATGTTAAAAATGTCTTAAATGTAAACAAACGCTGCCCCCATTAGAATAGCTCATATCTCGGAAAGGGCAGAGCCGAAATATGTGGCATCACCGGGTACTGACAAGTCAAGGGTAGCGTGAGCAATACAACAGCATATTGAAATTGTCTGAACTGGTCCGTTAATGCTAACCCGCAAAACTTCAAAGCCATTGTGGCTTATGACAGATATTTTTTTCAAGAGCACAAGGCCCTCATGGCCCTCGCGAAATTCCTGCCCTGGGCGCATTACTGCGCAGAAGGCTATGTGCAGTGTGCATAGTACGGACTTCACCATTTCAAGTCAAGGCATTTTTGTATCCACAACGCCAAAGTGGGAGGGCGCGAGGGTCATGGCCCTCATGGCCCTCACGAAATTCCTGCCCTAATAGGAGCAGATGTAAATATTAGTAACTAGGTTAGAGGGTTTTTTTCATTAGCGAAGGGTTTAGTGTCAGTGCTGTAGTCATTTTTAATGGGTATACTGTAAATGTGGGCAAGCCATAAGCCCATTGATCCCAAACAAGAGGTTAGGGCCACTCAGGGGAAAAGAAAATGTTTCAGAAGCGTAGCTCTAGGGATTTTTTTTCCAGGTCAACTGGCAGAGAAGCCATGTGGGCATCAATTCAATTCCAAGGTATTAAATTTCAAGGCTTCAATGACCAATCGCTGTTGATTAAATGTGGCTGTGCCATTCAAATTATTGAACAATGGATTTTCAGATTTGTTATTACTTTTCTGAGGGGTAAATATGTCTGCACACTCCTGTCCAAATATCAGGTTTTTGTGACGTCAAAACATGACAGAAAGACAAATAATCTCACATCATTTACACCTTCAATGTTAACTATTAAGATATACAATGCAATTGAGAACTGGACTCAAATCTTTAAAGAGAAAAGATAGAGAATAAAAGATGAAATGAACATGGTTGCATAAACTAATACTTTGCAGCACTCAATCATTTTGGGCACGAGTCTATCAGCGTGGCGCATGTTCATGTGCCAATATGTGCCTCCTTTTTAAATGATTTATCTTTCTGTAACTCTTTAACATCGCAAAAAACCTAACCTTTGAACAAGGGTGTGTAGACTTATATATGCACTGTATACCTATGCATCACATAAACTACACCACTGAGTACAGTAGTACACACACGTGCGCACACACGTGCGCAAGCACACGCGCGCCTGCACACAGACACACACACACAAAATGTGCCTCAGAGTCTACTAAGGGTCTGGGCCAGCTCAGACATGATTGCAGACAGACACATACACACACACACATACATACCCAAAGCACAACAATCTTTAGCGTCTATCCCAGGTCTGGGCCAGCTCTGACATCAGCGCAGTGGATGGTAATGAAAGAGGAGAGTCTTTACTTGCTTCTGGAAGGTTGAGAGATGACCCTAATCTTGTAGCTTCTGGAAGTTTGTTGCACCTCTGCGCATTAAGTTCTGTGACTCCAGCATGTATCTTGTCGTTTAATTCACATCAACTTGCCGCTCCTTTCAGCCGCTTCGGATATGGCTCTTTCTGTCTGCCGAACAACTTGCCCTTCTCTGACCAGCCTGATGGGACAACAACATTATAGGCATTTCAGCTTGACACAAGGATAATTACCAAGCAAGCATACAACTTACATAACTGCTTCAACATATTGTTCACTTAGAATAATTTTAAATACAGCCATTGATGTCTCAAAATGTCTCTCAAAAGTTAGTAACTTACACCATATATTGTAAGGTGTTTGGGTTAGTTTTCAGCTTTGTACTTGGGGGGAAAACAGTACGAATTATTCATCTTTCACATTGAGATTCACTGACCTGAGCTAATTTTCTGTGAGGAACATGAATCTGAAAATAGTTTTACTCAGGGGGGGCTATCATTTTAGGGATCTTATCCATCAATATTGTCCGCCATAAATTACAAATCTCATGTCAAGTGGTCGAAGGCAGAGGGTGAAACGTGGGACAAGGAGTAGGCCTACAGATATAATTTAGTACTCCAGTTGCGCATCGATGTTGCAACCTTGTAGCTACTCAATTTTTTCACTGTCTCCCTTTCTTTTTACTCTTTATCTCTCACCCCCAAAATATAGACAGATATTCACAAACAGGGTGAAAGAACATGAGCGAACAGAAGAAAATGTTCTGTATTTCCTACTATCTTTATGGGCAGAAAAACACCAACACCTTATATGGGTGAGAGGATCATGATCTGCTTCAGTCATAGGGTCACAGTTCATGTTGGCATGCATGTGGCTTTTAATGACCTTTAGCTTTCCAATGTTGATGTCATGTAGCCACAAACCATGTAAGGTCCACTACAATGCTTGATTTCAGACATGTGAAACTTTCATTGGTGTTAGCCTACCTTCTCAGTTAGGCTACCACCACAATGGCGGACACCATCTCAAACAGGTTTGCTTGTCAGCAGACCAAACAACAAAATTCTAGCAATCCATATCCTTTGTCTCTGATGGGACCAAGACACACACATTCGATTTGTCAAATTGATGGTGTCTAAGGCGTGGTGGTAACCAAATGATTTGTACAAAAACTGGAACCACCCTACGCATGGTGATGGGACTGACGATCTTGGGTCTGCATGAATTAGCCATCTGCATTATCTTTTCAGCTATCCACACATCCCTGGATTGCTAGATGTTTCTTTGTGGGGCTAGAACTAGCCTTACCCTGAAGCCTACGAGGAGCACAGAGCACAATTTTTGCATGCTAATTGTATCAAGTTGTGAAATAAGCCGCCAGTGTGTGTGTGGACATTCCCAGACAAACATACGCTCAAATTAGAAAGTCTGTTAAAACAATAGGCCTACATATAATGCATTAGGATAATAAAGACCGATATACGAAATAAAGTTAAGCAACTTACCAGCAGTGCGGTTTGTTCACCTCAGTGCAACATCACCATCCCTCGTCTGTCACTTCTTCCTCATCTTCTCTTCTCATCTTCATCACTCACTGCATCCCTCTAACTACAGCTCTCAACGTGATGCGTGTAATTCCATTCGCATTGTGAAATGTAAGCCGCTGCATTGTGTACATGTTAATACTTCGAACATCTCACTGTCTTCTTGCTAAGTCCAGAAAGCAGCATTTAGTTAGCTTGTTGAATGACGACGACGTTAACCCAAGGTTGACACCAGAAAGCCAGTGCAGTGTAGCCAAAACATAGGTAAACTTCGATCTTCTAGCGCCAACGATTTTTCCGGGGGGGAAAATATGGTGTAGCCGGTAGAACCAATGATACCTGCTCCTTGGGTAGAACATATGTTTCCGGAATTCATCGCCTTCAAAATAAGAGTGTGTCCGTGTCTGTTTCTTATTCCGTTTTACGTTTTAAAACACATTATTAAGTATTACGTGTTGATCTATGTTATATACTATATTTATTCATTACGTCTTATTAAAAGTCATCCATACTGCACGTTCAAGAAATGATGCCCAAACACAATAGATCATCGTATGACACCAAGGAGGTCTATGACACCCCCTCTCCTCCTCCCCGCCGTTGACTTAGTATCTCCACAGCCCTTGGTATCTCCCCTCTGGCGCGTATTTATACCGGTAATTCAAAAACTTCTGGCGCGCGTAATGGTATTTCGCCACAAGCCATACTTGTTCTAGCAAACCAACAAACAGACAAAAAAAACACCCATCCGATTAAGAAAATGCCTGGGTTGGCGAGTGAGTTGAGAACTTTGGTTGAAGGACGAAGAGGGATTAAAACTACAAAAAAGCTGATTACGTGGCTGCAGAAAAGGGAGCTATTAATGAAAAAAGTGAAATGCAAGCTGTGCAACCACAAGATGAAACTGGAGGACAACATTGCATGCCTGGACAAATGCGAATGGTAAGGCCGTTTTATCCATATCCTAGAACTATGTGTGTTACAAAAAAATCTTCAATCTGCTCTTTCTTAGAATTGCTGAGTAAAAAATAAAGGTCTAGCCCAGCCTAAATTACTGTTAATGCATGTCAGACAAGACATAATTCCAGGTGGAAATAACCTTAAAAAAAAAAAAAAACGAACATCTAAATGTGATAATTTTTAAGTCATTCCTTCATGTCATAATTTGTCCACAGGGTATGCCGACGTAGGGCTAAGCACGAAGACCGAAAAGTTACCAGGAGATCCATCAGGCACCACTCCCTTTTCAGCCGGTCCAAGGTGTGCCTCTTCAATTGGATGAGGTTCATACACAGGTATGAACCAATACATAGGCCACCTACATTTACTATTGGTGTGAATGCATACTAGGCCTATTGCCTACAGAAAGAACAGTAGTTAACATTATTCTCCTTGAAACTCCTTGATGTAGATATGCAAATTGAGTTATATTTATATGTAATATGAATTATGTCACATAATTATGTCATGAATTATGTTATAGTTAATTAATACAAACTGTAAAGTAGGCCTAAGGTGAGTAAAAGTCAACGACTCAATATTTTACACCAACCAATTTTGCTGAAATTCTGCCTCCAATTATTGGGAGAAGTGTCTTTTTAAACTACTGCAGACGGAAATTGTAGCCCATCTTTGTGTTGCACACTTAATGAAAAAGGTCCCTAACTAGTGTGTTGGTTTTCGTTGGGTTCATTGGTTTATTTACATTTTCCTCAGCACAGCATAACCACTGCCTTCTGTTCATAACAACCGTAAGTACACCATTATTTTTTTCTACACGATCCTATCTGCACATGCACACCACGCAAGGCTGCATTATCCGCTCTGCGAATGTGCGGCACCATTCGTGGAGCATTGTGACAATTTGTCGCCCATCGCTTTGCTGATCTGTAAGGACCTACAAAGTCTCTGATTAATTCCGTCTTTATTGTGAATTGTTGCCTGTCAAGACACTGTCAAAACACACTTCATTTGTGATCAATAGGCCTCTGCTATTGTAACGGAGGCTAACTAGCACAGAGTTGGCGTAGAACGTTGGTAAACCTCCCTCCGATAGCATCATACAGTCTCGTGCCGTTGGGCTGAGAGACTAGTCTCTTGGCCCAGCGGTATCGTACTGTGTCTCCCATTGCCGAACCGTTGTAGTTGACGAGGTCGCACGTTCGATCCCCGAGGGGGGTGAACAAGTGCGAGATGACCTCCGTCACAGTGGTGCCGCTGACCCGGGATGGGAGTGAGGTTTAAAGGGACAGTTTGGTCAATTTCAACATGCAGTTGTAATGCTCACACTACCCTGGACTTGTCAGTGCCTGAGATTTTTTTTTCTTCTTCTTCAGCCGTTTCCGAGATCCTGGTCATTGTAATGGGGGCAGCTCTTTGTTTACATTTCAAAAAAACATTTTTATTTATTCCCAAAAACATCCAAAAGGTTATAAAACATCAGCAGACAACTAGCAAACAGCAGTGCCTTTTGGGAAAATATTTGGAGTTGGCCTATGTTTCATTTTTTAAAAATGTAAACAAACGCTGCCCCCATTAGAATTGCTCATATCTCGGAAAGGGCTGAGCCGAAAAATGTGGCATCACCAGGTACTGACAAGTCAAGGGTAGCGTGAGCAATACAACTGCATGTTGAAATTGACCAAACTGACCCTTTAAGGGGGAGAGTGTAACGGAGGCTAATTAGCACAGAGTTGGCGTAGAACGTTGGTAAACCTCCCTCCGATAGCCTCATACAGTCTCGTGCCGTTGGGCCAAGAGACTAGTCTCTTGGCCCAGCGGTATCGTACTGTGTCTCCCATTGCCGTACCGTTGTAGTTGACGAGGTCGCACGTTCGATCCCCGAGGGGGGTGAACAGGTGCGAGATGACCTCCGTCACACTATCTTTGACAGACGGTCACTGTCTCCCATTAATCTTTGACTTTAATAAACCCTAGAAAATGATTCCTTACACCACCATTATAATATTACGAGTATTTTCCCCATACAAAATTTATAACATTACGTGGTGGGATTTTAGCTAAACAAGTTTACAGATCGGCTTCTTGCAAACTCAAGGGTGGTAATGCTCCACGAATCGTGTTGCACTTGCGCAGAGCGGATTGTGCAGCCTTGCATGGTGCGCATGTGAAATAGGATAGTGCAGAAAATAACTGTGTACTTACAGACTCTCCTAGGTTTCGTTCTAGTCACGTGACTTAGTTACTGGCTACTCAGCTCAGAATCTGGTACTATGATGTCATCTACTGGTCACAACGTGCAACAGCACAATTAAACTAAAGTCAAGTCAGCTTTTATTGTCATTTTCTTCATACCAGTCTTAGTTCTTTTACAGGTGGCAACAGCTTTCTTTCCATGATTGGCTTGTATTCGGCCATCTTGCCAGCAACTCTTACCGTTTTTCTGCTGTTAGAATGTCCACAGAAAAACAGCTATGTGCCTTCCTGTGGCAATTTCATCTTTCACAAGGGTCCAAAAGCATGCCCTCATTATATTTTCACGACATATTGTATGTTAATCAATTTGTACATTAATGGTTCACTGTGTAATATCTTTTGTAGAACACAAATACCCAACCCCAAATTCAAAATTTTCATTATGAATAATTGTACTGTTCATGTATGAAAAGTGGGCTCTTCTCCATGGTCCAGCAATTTGCAGAAGTAGTAGTAAGTAAGTAATAATAGGTTTATTATTATTATTATTATTTTTTAGTGTCATGAAAAAAAAACTTAAGCAATTTAATTTGGCAGCACAGTTTCATTGAGCAGTATAGTTGCAACACCTACTCTGGCCTCCGTCCTCCTACACAGTGCACCTTTAAGATTCCTTTACAGTTTTCCATTTGCTACCATCATTTGTCTGTCTTCACTTTTTATTTTATCACCCTCACACCTTTGCAGTCTTTCAGGTGGTCTATCTCCTCGCCCTACTCCTTTATTCAATCTTCCTCCTTCTCTGTCCTTGATTAAATTCAATTTACCTTAAGGTATCTGCTGACTGTTTAGTATGCCTTTCTATGTTGTGTTTTACCAGATTTGCCCAAGGCCTAAGATTGAGGCAAGTCGACCTCATCAGTGATGACATCGCCGGCAGCTCAAAGACTTTGACAAGCATGTCAAAGCGACTAAGAAAGGTCTGCATAGCAGCGATAGAGAGGCTGAGAAGGAGAGGCGGACAACGGCTAGGAGGCAGAAGGGAGTTTGTCGCAATCGATGAAAGCCACTTCCGACATAAACGAAAAGTAAATGCAAACACAAAGCACAAAGAGTTAATTTTCCATCCCATCATGATATGATATGGATCATTCTACGTTTCCAGTGCGCTTTTGGCAAACGAAAAATGTTAATTGTCAGTATTTTTTTTCAAATAAATGACCTAGATGTTTACAAGCAAACAAATTGCCAAGCTTAATCTTAAATCATTTGATAAATACTGTAATGAAAGCGAACATTTGCTTGATTATTTTGTCAGCAGTGTTATGGACAAATACTTTGTCATTTCAAACATATATCAAAATACTACAGAGTTGAAACAACATACGTTTGATAGTGCTTATGTCCCTTAACAATAATGTTATCATTAATCTCTGCAACTGATATAGAAAATGTGATTGTTGAGCTTCATAAGTAGGATTTTATGATTCACTGTGATACTGTGACTGACACATTTTTTCATTATAAATCCCTGTAACGTCTGATTTCAATTTAGTCACCCTCCTTACACAAGAGTTCCCTCTCCAGAGATAATCTCTAGTGTCTGTTCATAGGATTTTTCCAACACATAAGGAATCAATAGCACAAATACACTTTCAAAACAGTCAACCGTGTTACTCAACTGTGTTACGGTCAACAGTGCAGGGGAACAAGTTGGCACTTTTTTAGGAGAAAAAACAGAGCAGACAAACCCATCTCCCTATAACGCAAATTATTTTGTTTGTTTGTCTGTCAATATGGAGATATATTGGCAACAACATACTCCTCCTCAACTGTCATAGCTGATGCGTAACACCATTGACGGTAACACGGCTTGACATTTCAGCCATTTTTATGGAGTTGTGATAACTGAGGACCTCAGAAGTTCCACCACAACACCTTAATCAATTCATGTATTTGTGTGCTTCATCTGTGTTTTTCTACATGTTATTTCTAATTCAGATTCTTATGAATATGTTGATAACACAGTTGACAGGCAATTTTCCCGCTATGAGAACATAAAAAAGAATGGATTAAATTATGGAAGGATGGAGCTCAGAACTAACCAAAATAAAAAGTCTTCCCATATCCTGCCAGAGGTTATGACATCACGTGATGTTATTCGTATGGCCTAAGACCAAACCATTACTGATTTATGGAAGGGGTTTCAGACCGTGACACGGTTCACACAGTTTCCGTGGACACACACAAAATGACAGATTTCATGTATAATGGAAAGCACAGTAGTCTTTCTGACAGTTTTGTCATATTGTGATGATTACTGTGAATCAACATTTGCAATCGTCTTGGGCAAAACAAGTTTCTTTATATGCTAATATGAAGACTGAATCTGACATTTGGTAAACAGGACCGCATGAAAACGCCCAAAACCAGTATTAAATATTCATTCTTGCTGAGGGAAATAATGCCATGTCTACACTTTCTGTATTATATGAAAGATAAATGTGTGCTAATGTCCAAAACATCATTGGATGCAGTTAATAGTTAGTGGAATTGGCAAATAAAATCCATGGCCTTAAAAGCATAGCCGAATCGTAGAATGACCCATATGTATTCCTGATTTTCCCCCCAAAGAATGAAATAATGCCTAATTTGTAATATGGATGTTTCTTTTTTGCCAGTATCAGCGTGGCCGTGTCGCACCTACATGGAGGAGAAGGAAGTGGGTGTTTGGCATGCTGGGGGTTAGGGACAAAAGGCGCCGGCCTGTCCTTTGCCTGGTGCCACAGAGGAGCAGGCAAGAGCTCATACCAATCATCCTTAAACACGTCAGGAGAGGTACCTCCATCCTCAGTGATGAGTGGAGGCCCTACCGTGTGCTTAATGTTTTGGGATATAAGCACTACACTGTGAATCACAGTGTCTCATTTGTGAATGACACAAATGGCTGCCACACGCAGCATATAGAGCGTGCCTGGAGAACCTATAAAGAGACCATTGGTCGCCAAAGAGGCAACAGGACCGAAGAGCTTCTCACCCAGCACCTGACCCTCATTGAGTGGACCGAGTGGTTGGGCCGGAAGCACCGCAATGGGCCACTCGGTCGCCTTCTCCATGATATAAAGATGTACCATTAATTCTGTTGTTCCCTGTCCTCTTATAGTTCAGAGTTCCTGGTTTTGTTTGTTTTGTTTTGTTTTAGTTTTAGTTTTTGTTAGTTAATGTGAATGAACTCAGTTTTTTTTGGCAATAAAAGTTTTTCTTACAATGTCTGATAGCACTGCAAGTCAGCGAATGGCTTAATGGAAGGTGTCATTTCGATTTCAACTTCAACTTCGATTTCATTGTGTGCACTTGAGTGCTATTGAGTGCTGTGTTTGGGCTGTTGCCTTGAATCTGTTGATGTGTTTTTAAGTGTTTTACGTAAAAGAACCTGTTTTAATGAAGAACACCGTGTCTGTTTCTGTAATCCATAGGCATACCTTCTTTTCTATTTTGATCATTTTTTATCAGTTTAACCATCAATTGGCACATCTCCCCAACAGTGTGTGCTGTGAGAACCACAGTGTTAAGTAGGTTCCGCATAGCTGTTAGCTATGTAGTAGTATTACCATACATTTATGATGCCCTACCAACTTTATTTCAAGGTTCTGCTAGCAGTTAGCTATGCATTTGTAATGCTCTACCAACTTTATTTCAAGGTTTCGCATAGCTATTAGATATCCATTTGTTATGCGTTTATAATGCTCTACCAACTTTATTTCAAGGTTCTGCATAGCTGTTAGCTATGTATTAGAAATGCGTTTATAATGCTCTACCAACTTTATTTCAAGGTTCTGCATAGCAGTTAGCTATGTATTAGAAATGCGTTTATAATGCTCTACCAACTTTATTTGAAGGTTCTGCATAGCAGTTAGCTATGTATTAGAAATGCGTTTATAATGCTCTACCAACTTTATTTGAAGGTTCTGCATAGCAGTTAGCTATGCATTAGAAATGCGTTTATAATGCTCTACCAACTTTATTTCAAGGTTCTCTGTAGCTGTAGCTATTTATTACTAATACATTTATAATGCTCTGGAAATTATAGTGAGCTTCTCCATAGCTTTTAGCTATGTATCAGTAATACATTAATAATGCTAATTATACTATAATAATATGTTCATAATAGAATTACAGTTAGTTACATTATTCAAAGTTAAGTTTTTAGTTAAGTGTTTAGTGATATATTGTTGTCATTGAGGAATGTTTAATAAGTGTTTTACAGTTGATTTATTATTATTTAATAAGTAATTATAATAGTTTCGTAGGTGCACTACAAACCATTAGTAAACCATTTATTAGGCCTACTAGTGTATTATAATATCCAGTAAATGTTTAGTGAGTGTTTTACAATTGCTTTATTATTATTTAATAAGTATTTATAATCATATTATATATGCACTATTAACCATTTAATAACTATTTACACCGTAGTTAAAACTGTTTAGTTAGTTTATCATTAAAATGAATAAATGTTTAGTAAGTGGCATACAACTGACTTATTGTTGATAAGTGAGTAGCATTACAGATAAGCTACAAACCATTAGTTAACCGTATATAGTTATGTAAAGTCTTTTAGTTATATGTCTACTAACTATTTATTATATACAAAAAGTGTTTAGTAAGTGGTATACAATCGTTTTATAATTGTTTAATAGGCATATATAACAGCATTATTAATGCATTAAACCATTAGTTAACCACTTATATTGCTATAGAAAGTATTTTAGTTATATGTCTACTAATGAATTATTATACACAAAACATGTTTAGTAAGTGGTAAACAATTGTTTTATTATTGTTTAATAAGAATCATTAATAGTACTGTAGATGTACTACAAACCATTTGTAAACCACTTATAGTGCTATAGAAAGTGTTTTAGTTATATGTCTACTAATGCATTATTATACACAAAACATTTTTAGTAAGTGGTAAACAATTGTTTTATTATTGTTTAATAAGAATGAATAATAGTATTATTAATACACTACAAACCATTAGTTAACCACTTATAGTGCTATAGAAAGTGTTTTAGTTATATGTCTACTAATGCATTATTATACACAAAACATGTTTAGTAAGTGGTAAACAATCGTTTTATAATTGTTTAATAAGCCTTAATAATAGTATTATAGATGCACTATAAACCTTTAGTTAACCACTTATAGCGGAAGGTTATTGTAAAGTGTTACCAAAATATGTACTAAGTAAGTGTCAGGCCATGTCCCATATGTTCACGCATTCATATTTCATGACATGGTGTGCATTCCAATATGCAGACTTGCATCCTACACTTGTGCTTGTGGCCTCGTACCAGGAAGTAATACCTTGTGATGACATCACTGACAACAGCATTGTATTTCAATATTCCGCAAAAGCTCTATTGTAAGGTAATTTTCTCATTTGCAAACTGGATGGTGAATGAAAAACAGTCCCCCAAAAGTTGTTGTGGCTAGGCTGACAGCTGGGAAACGTTATTGTTTTCCCCATGGAGGCGGGGCGAGACCACAAGCACGAGTGGAGGACGGGAGTCTGCATATTGGAATGCACCCATGGGGTAGGAGGTGCATTGTTTGTTACATAATGGGCACTATGTAGTAGAGCAACAGCAATCGCTCCAACTATGTTCTGTGTGTAAATGTGGCAGCCATGGCTCAATGGTTAGAGCGCTGTCTTTCAGAGCAGAGGGTTGCAGGTTCAAATCCCACCCTTACCAGCACCTACAAACGTTTGCACATCCATGGCTGAAGTCCCCTTGAGCTGTCTGGCCTAGGTGCCCATGGAATCAGTCTATTTCTTAACATTCTAATGTGCGCCCTTTGAAGTGTCTCAGCACAATTAGTCACGGCCAGTGATCGGATACTCTTTGGTGAACTCTGCGGCGTATCCAATCACTGGGCGTGACTAATTAGGCTGACACACTTCGAAGGGTGCACACTAGAACATTGAGAAATGGCCATTATCTGTCCCTGCTGGCATCACATACTGATGACCATAGAAGTGGCTCTTCTGGTGACCATTTCCTGTGTTCCATGGAGAGCCCTGATTGGTTGATTCTGAGACCTTCCAAGAGACCCCAGTCCAACCCACCCTATACATCAATGAAAATCAATCCTCGAAAATCTCACTCCATATCCACAGACCATTCACAGTATTCACACAGAGAAACATCAGTGTTATCACACTGGCCCTATAGGTTATAGCGTAGGCTACTTATAACTGGTTCAGTAAAATTAGGCAGTAAGGGAGATAGTACCTATTCAATAAGCTAGCACAGCTGCTGCATATCACAATACCCAATATGGGCACTAATGATAATAAAGATTATCACTGATCCTAGTTGAAGTAGTAATCTGCCTTATCATGATGACTGCATGCAATAATCATTGACCACCTTTTAACCATGAAGGCATCGTTGCCGCCGCTATAGGAATTAGAGGCTGGCTACGTGAGCATGTCATATGTTCCAAAATGAACTTGCAGGGTTCAAAGTCTCCGTGCGTACACGCCCACTGGCGTCTGCACATTAACCAGGGGAATTACAAGGATAGAATTAACAGCAAGCAGTTTATTATTTGCTGAATTTATCCCTACAAATCCCTAGCAGCCAGCACGAACGGAAAACAAGTAGACCTAAACAATGTGCTAAATCCATATGATTTTGTAGAATGTCGGTCTCTCATTTGATTACATAGGATGCATCATCCACACTTACGCACTCATAAAAAGATGCATTTGAGGCAACCAAACCCACGAGATCATCTGTTAAACCTTGATCATTTACACACGATGATGTCATATTTAGGATCCCCACACATCTGCATAGTAGCAGCGTCTTAAGATTATGTCATTATTATTACAGCATTGATTTTTCTCTGAGCCTTTCGGCTGTCCCCCATTGCGCGCCACCGTCAGACGTCAGCGTGCGCGTTCCTGGCATGGCGTTGCGAATGGGTCCTCGGCTGGAGTACGGGAGAGTTTTGGGCTGTCGTAACCTGTAATGTCCGGGGTTGGTCCGATTCCCTACTGGTGGCGGTAACTTTTTTTTGGCATGCGTCCTGACACCGTCGGCCATCCCGAGGAATGCCAACGCCGTCCGACCGCCATCGCACTCCCCAGCCGCGTCCAGGAGGCGTTAACGGCGGAGCAGTAACGCGTGTCCTTCAGAAAACAGGTATCTGCAAACGCACAGGTGCAACCTCTTGTCTTTTCGCGCTGGCTATCCCTCTTCTCCCCTGCCGCTGCACCAAACATATGTCATGTCACATCGCTCGGCGCTGATTTAAGGCTTTGGAGAGCGCTAGCCTATGTGAAGAATGACCTCGGGCGACGCAGCATTGGCTACAGACTTTGCCATACAAATCCACGCAGGTAGGGGAAACTACGACATGTCATGAGGGGAAAGTGAAAGCGGGAAGCATCAAACGCATTACTTAAGATGACGTCTTATCATTTTATGATAACAATAATATGATCGCTGGCCAGGCTATGTCATAGCACTAATCCTGCGCACCCGTAACACTCGTAACGCATGAAGGAAAATCTAGCCCACTGGTTGATGTGCTGGTTATTTTCCAAGGTCTAAACTCTGTGTGTGCGAAGGGGGTATGCGTGAGTGTACGTGACTGTGTGTGAAAGAGGCTCGGTCTCGCTTTTCCATTGACTTTTTTCTGCTACATCATCAACAGTAGGTCGCTACTGTACGATGGGGAGGGAGGGGCGCCCACTCAGAAGTAGGGGTTGTCATGGCGACCACTGCAGCCCTTCCGTCTCCCTCTCAGTCGGAATGTAAAAAAAAAGAGAGAGAGAGAGAGAGGAGGGGGTCTTGCACACGTTAAAGTCACAGCTGGACTCTCAACACACACACACACACACACACACACACACACACACACACACACACACACACACACACACACACACACACACACACACACACACACACATTGAGAAGGGAGTCAGATGCCAGGCACATGACTGACAGATGCAAATGTGAGAGTGGAGCACATGAATCATGATGAGGAAGACTGTTTATTAGGCTATTATCAATGCCTTTCGGTTTGTTTTGAGTGTTGTAACATTGTAACGTGATTCTCCGCCACGTATTCTGAATCTTATTTAGATGCTCGTCGCAGTTCTGCGTGCAAAGACATCTGTCCCATAGGGACACTCTAGTCAGCTAAATTAGTCCGTGGTTACTTACAGTAGCAATAAGTGCCAATGATTAATGAAGGAGTTGCCTGCGTACAGTTGCGGCCCACAGACACGCTTGTGAGAGGGTTAACTTAGCCTAGCACATCTTTCTGGCCTGGAGGCTTGTGGTGTAGGTCAAACCCAGGGATACAGAAGAAGCACTAAATGCAGACAAACACGCACACCCACCTACACACACACACACACACACACACACGCTTATGAAGGTTGTAGTCAAATTGGAGAAATGGAGCTAAACAATATGGCTTAAAAGATTGGAATACACTTTTTTTTCTCATTTCATCCAATATCACAAGTTATTTCTCCTAATATAACTTGAAAGTAGCAATCAAAACAAGTTTTCCAAGGCTCCAACACGTCTCAAATACCGGCCTCCATGTCAGTGATAGGGGCAGTCATAGGTAAGTGGCAAGGGCATCAAACTTGTATCCCAAAGGTTGCCGGTTTGACTCCCGCTAACCAGGTTGGTGGGGAGAGTTATTAAACAGTGCTCTCCCCAATCCTTTTCCATAATTGAAGTATCCTGAGCATGGTACCGTCCCGCTGCACTGCTTCCTTGGGGCGCCATTGGGGGCTGTTCCCTTGCACGGGTTGAGGCATAAATGCAATTTTGCATTGTGCACTTGTATGCCGTGGAATGCTGTGTCACAATGACAATGGGAGTTGAAGTTCCCCAGATGGGCCTTCACCTCACTTTGACTATAACCAAACCATCAATCAGCACTCACCTGACATTGTGAAACCAATCTGAAAAAAATGACAATAGTTTCATCAGGATCTGTCGCTATCATTTAATTCGTATCTAATCTGATCATTGTGATTGACCTAAATGTTATCACAATCTAAATGTGTAATAAATCAGTCACCCAGGCGTAATGGGAAATATTGGTTAATTTCACGCTCAGCTAGTGCTGTACGGACTAATTAAAGTGGGAAATAGTCTATATTTCCGCTCCTTAGAGTCATACTGGGAAGATATCGACTTTTCCATTGATGTTTGAAGTTAACATGAGAAGTACACCTATTTTACATTAAATGTTAAATGGGTTTATTACCCTTTATATCCCATTCCACTCTGGGGTGTATTAAGGAATTTAGTGCCTCTGGACATTTTTTTTTGTTGAAAACCCCAAAACAAGCAGAGGGGGGTGGGGTGTGGGTTTTGGGGAGGTGGAATCATTTATGAGAGATTTTACCTTTACATTACATTACTTAGCTGGTACTTTTATACAAAGCAGCTTACTGTTATTTTTTATTGGTTACAGTCCCTGGAGCAATGTGGGGTTAGGTGCCTTACTCAAAGGCACTTTGGCTATGGTTGGAGGTGTAGGGAGGGGTAAGGGATTTGAACTTGCAACCCTCTGATCCTATGACCACTTCCCTAACCACTGGATAACAGCTTCCCACCTGACATACACACTCTTGTATCTGGTGTGTGATGTCCCTTGAGGAAGGGGGTGGGGATGGATCACCTTGTACTGTTTGATTAGGACCCATTAGGGCCCATTGATACGGAGTAGAGGGGCTAGCGTATGTTTTATGACCATCGTCAGTGTGGTCTGAAGGACCGAAAATGTTTTGCACTTCACTGGGTAGCACCTTCTTTATTTTCCTTATGCATTAAAATCCTTTATGCATCGGCATCAGTGGTGTGGAAGTTCCTCCTTGCTGCTTCATTGGATTACTTTGTGGAACCTACGCACCCTCCCGGCTACAAACCTAAAGGCGCAACACCCCTTTGGAGTAAATACTAATCTGAAGTGAAGCAACGGCAGACGGTGGGATTAGACTCGGAAACCAGAGTCTACTCTGTTT